>NC_086452.1:316593065-316887094 GCF_028390025.1 Pseudophryne corroboree
CAGGTAACGTTTGAAAAAGAAAAACCTGCAGAGAAGTCAACGCACAGAGGCGGGCGCCCAGTATCCCTTATGGACTACAAGAAAGGAATTTACCGGTAGGTATTAAAATCCCATTTTCTCTGGCATCCATAAGCGATACTGGGGTTCACTTAATACGATGGAGATGTCCCAAAGCATCCAGACAGGGCGGGAACGAGCGTAGACGCCTGCAGTACTGCCTGCCCAAACTGGGTATCCTCTTTGGCAAGGGTATCAAACTTGTAGAACTTCACAAAGGTGTTCTTCCCCCGACCAGGTAGCAGCTCGGCATAGTTGCAAGGCCGAGACTCCACGGGCATCAGCCCAGGAAGACCCCACTGATCTTGTGGAGTGGGCCTTCAGAGACTGTGGAACGGGCAAGGCTGCCGACACAAAGGCCTGTTGGATAGTCAACTTAATCCAACGAGTAATGGACTGCTTTGAAGCAGGGCAACCCTTTTTCTGCATCATACAGCACGAACACGGAATCAGTCTTTCTGATATGAGCCGTTCTCTTCAAGGCCCTCACGGCACCCAACGACTCCGGAGGAGCAGATGTACCAGAACTTGACGGGACTACAATCGGTTGATTCAAGTGGAATGCAGAGACCACCTCCGGCAGGAACTGCTGTCTAGTCCTGACCTCAGCTCTGTCCTCATAAAAGACCAAGTAAGGACTTTTACTCGATAGGGCCCCCAATTCTGAGACACGCCTAGCAGAAGCCAGGGCCGGCAACATCACAGTCTTCCACGTGAGGTACTTGTCTTCTACCGTCATCAAAGGTTCAAACCAGGAGGACTGTAGAAATTCCAACACCACATTCAAGTCCCAGGGTGCTGTGGATGGCACATTGGGAGGATGTATGTGTAGAACTCCCTGCAAGAAGGTCTGAACTTCTGGCAACACTCAACTTCTTCTGGAAGAAAATTGAGAGAGATTAAATCTGGACCTTAAGAAAACCCAGACGTAAGCCCTTATCCACACCAGCCTGCAGGAAACGTAAGAGACGTCCTAAGTGGAACTCTGCAGGTGGATATGTGCGTTCCTTACACCAGGACACCAGGAGACATATCTCCTCCAGATATGATGATAGTGTTTTGACGTTAAAGGTTTTCTGGCCTGAACCATGGTTGCAATAACTTTCTTGGAAAGGCCTTTGCGAGCTAGGATGCTCCGCTCAACCTCCAAGCTGTCAAAATAAGTCGCCGTAAGTCCGGGTAGACACATAGGCCCCTGTTGCAGACATGTCCAGCAGATCTGCATACCGCGCCCTCCGAGGCCAATCTGGGGCAATCAGAATCGCCTGGGCTCTTTGATTCCCGATTTGTTTGAGCACCCTCGGAAGCAACAGAATCGGAGAAAACAGGTAAACCAAGCGATAAGGCCAAGGAGACGTCAGCGCATCTTGAGCAATACCAGCGAAACTTCTTGTTGAGTTGCGAAGCCATCATGTCTATCTGTAGGAACCCCCAAGTCGATGATCTGTTGAAACACCTGTTGGTGGAGACCCCACTCTCTCGGGTGGAGATCATTGCAACTGAGGAGGTCCACTTTCCAGTTGTCCACCCCCGGAATGAAGATGGCGGACATCGCTTTTGCGTTTCTTTGTGCCCAGAGGAGTATTTTTGACACCTCTCGCATGCAGGCTCTGTTTTTTGTCCCTCCTTGTCGATTTATGTCAGCCGCTGCTGTGGCGTTGTCCGACTGAACTTGAATCGCCTGATCCCTGAGCAGAGGACAGACCTGAAGCAGAGCATTGTAGATCGCTCGAAGTTCTAGAACATTGATTGGAAGAAGGGCTTCGTGGGTTGACCATCTGCCCTGGAACTGAGCTGCTTGGGTGACAGCTCTTCATCCTTTCAGAATCGCATCTGTTGTAAGGATCCAATCCTGAATCCCAAAACTGCAACCTTCCAGTAGGTTGGAGGACTGTAGTCACCACAGGAGGGAGAGCCTGGCCTGAGGTGACAGCCGAATTATCCGGTGCATTAGAAGATGTGATCCGGACCACTTGCACAGGAGATCCAATTAAAAAGTTCTGGCATGGAACCTTCCGTACTGAATGGCTTCGTAGGAGGCTACCATCTTTTCCAACAACTTTATCAAAGATGAATGGATATCAGAGTAGGCCGTAGGACAAGTCGTACCATCTCCTGAAGTGTTTTTGCTTTGTCATCTGGGAGGAACACTTTCTGGGCCACAGTATCCAGCCACATTCCCAGGAAAAGGAGCCGCTGGGTTGGCTCCAAGTGGGACTTCTGGAAATTGAGGATCCACCCATGGTGTGACAGAAGTTGGATAGTGCGGTCTATATGGAGCAATAAAAGCTCTCTGGATCTTGCCTTTATCAAGAGATCATCCAGATTAGGGACAATATTGACCCCCTGGACCCGGAGTTGGAACATCATCTCCGCCATCACTTTGGTGAATAACCTCAGGGCTGTGGATAGGCCGAAGGGTAGGGCCTGGAACTGGTAGTGATCGTTCAGCAGGGCAAACCGCAGGTAAGCCTGGTGAGGCGGCTAAATAGGGATATGGAGATAAGCGTCCTTTTATATCCAGAGAGACCAGGAACTCCCATTCCTCCAGGCCCGCAATCACTGCTCTCAAGGATTCCATCTTGAACTTGAAAACCCTGAGGTAAGGGTTCAAGGATTTCAGATTCAGAATGGGTCGTACCGAACCGTCCGGTTTTGGCACCACAAACAGGTTGAAGTAGTAGCCCTCTCCCTGTTGTGGCAGTGGTACTGGAACAATGACCTTGGACTGGACCAACTTTAGGATAGCCTGTTGCAGCGTAACCCGTATCTCCTCCAAAGCTGCTAAGCCTGATATGAAACATCATTGGAGAGGAGCGCTGTCGAACTCCAGCTTATAGCCCTGGGAAATTAGGTCCCTTACCCAGGTATCCTGGCAGGATCTGTCCCAGATGCGGCTGAAGTGGTGCAGATGAGCTCCCACCTCGAGGTCCCCTCGGGGTGGGTAGGCACCGTCATGCTGAGGCTTTTGTGGAAGCTGCACTGGTGCTTGGTACCTGGGAAACAGCAGCAACTGGTTTTCTTGACTTACCTCTGGTGCCTCGTGCCGCATTGGAGGCACCTCAGTCTCTTGATCTGAACCTAGTGGTCCGAAAGGACTGGTTGGACGGCCCTGGGTAGGAACGCCTAGCCGGCGGGGCCCCTGAGGGGAGAAACGTGGATTTTCCTGCAGTGACCTTAGAAATCCATGTATTTAATTCAACCCCGAAGAGCCACTCCCCTGAGAAAGGTAAATACTCAACACTGCGCTTGTAATCTGCGTCCGCAATCCACTGACGCATCCCCAAAGCTCTGCGCGCTGATACTGCCATGGTAGTAGTCCTAGCATTAATAGTGCCTATTTCCTTGAGAGTCACACAACACGCGTGCAGTGTCTTGAATGTGTTTGAGGAGTGTCACCGTAGTGACCAGGGGCATATCCCCCGCAAAGACCTCTTAAAGTTGAGTCGCCCAGGTATGGATGGCATGAGACACCCAGCAACCCGCTATCACAGGTCTTTGTGATACACCAGCCGCTGTGTAAATAGACTTTACTGTAATTTCTAATTTTCCTGTCCCCAGGGTCTTTGAGCTGAAAAGACTCAGGGGCCGGCAGTACCACCTTCTTAGAGGCGGGAGACTGAGACATCAACGGCTGGGGGTTCTTCCTACCTTCTGGTGTAAATGGGAAAGAGCGTGAAAACTTCCTTGTAACCCGATATCTTTTTTCAGGAGTTTTCCCGGCTTGTTTAAAAACCTCGTCTAGTTCCATAGAATCAGGGAAGGTTATGTTAAGCTTCTTCTGCTCTAGGAAAAACGATTGCGGTGCAGCAGCGTCTTCCAAAGGTATTTTTAATACATCCCTGATAGCAAGAATAAGGGGCTCAGTAACCTGTGCAGAAGTGGAATCTTCTATATTAGGTTCCAAATCCTCCCCCTCCTCCTGAATATCCTCATCAGATTCTGAGAGTAGAGCAGGCAGTCTACGTTTAAGAGGCCCTGAACCAGTGAGGGGGGGCTGTCTTTCATCAGCCTTAGCAGAGAGGTCTGCAACAGCCTGTTGCAGTTGTTGTTGTGTTGTCTGTTTATTAGCATTGAGCTGAGATGACATGTCTGCCATCATAGCCTTTATGGCACTGAGCCAGGATGGCTCCTGACCCTCAGCCCCCAGTCTCCACACTAACTTGGGAAGACTGACTGCATTGGTCACACGATAGGGAACCAGTTGTAAAAGGGGAGAATCTGGTGTGACAAACCTTGCATACTGCGTGTTTGACCATAATTACAGTAACAACACTCATTACTTGTCCTATTCAGGACATTAGATTGTGTACAATAGCGGCTCTCCCCCTTGTAACACACCCCTGTACCCGTTTCCTGTGTACCCCGGAGTGTCTGGAGGAGCAGTGTGTCCTTGCTGCTGCAGCGCTGGGCAGAGGAAGGCGCCAAAATGCAGCTGGTCCCGCTAAGAGAAAGCTCCGCCCCCTATAATGGCGCCAGAGCTACAGAGAATATTTATACTGGCAAAGTCTCCCTATCATGTGCAAACATCACAGAGACTGCTAGTTTGCACTACCGCTGCCAGTGTACACAGGGGGGAGCTATAGCGGGTCCCCCTCTGGAGGGTCCCGTATGCCGCCCCTGCGTTTTGCCGCACCCTAGCGGGGCCCCCGATACTCACCACTGATGTCACCTTCAGGCTTTGTTAGGGGTGTACGGCGTGCTGCGATAGTGACCCCGGAACTGACAACCTCTCAGGACGTTGGTCCTGCAGCAGGGAAGCTGCTCTGACACCTTATAGAGGTTGGTGACCAACACCTCCCCCTCCCCCCTAACTCCCATGGTGCAGGTATACTGTTGCCCAGACAGTATACCTAAAATAATAACGTTTAAAAGAAACTGAAGAAAAATCCTCTGGAGCTCCCAGAGTGTGCATCCTCTCCTGAGGGCACTTTTTTCTAAACTGCCTGTGGGAGTGGGCATAGAGGGGAGGAGCCAGCACACCCAGTCTATGAAATTTAAAGTGCACTGGCTCCTTTCGACCCCTTCTATACTCAATCGTATTAAGTGAACCCCAGTATC
The DNA here is from genome assembly GCF_028390025.1 of Pseudophryne corroboree. Taxonomy (NCBI): domain Eukaryota; kingdom Metazoa; phylum Chordata; class Amphibia; order Anura; family Myobatrachidae; genus Pseudophryne; species Pseudophryne corroboree. The sequence goes on from NC_086452.1 coordinate 316,598,184, forward strand.
CCTTATGGATGCGAGAGAAATAGAGGATAAAATTAATATGAAATTAGCACAGAATAGGCTTAGGATTCATATAAAATGTTCCTGCTTAGCACTTAACTGTATCCTCGCTTACAAAGATCATGTAACCCCCCCTCAAAAAAATTAAAATAAAAACTGCCCGTTTTGTTTCCTATATTGTAAATTACAACACTAATTTAATGTCATAATAAAAAGGAGAAGCTCACCGAAAGATTTTTCGAGACATGGGAAAGTAACATACATACCCTCTCCCACTCACATAAGGAACAGTGTTTTAGGAATACGCTATTGCCACCATTGTGGAACGTGACACTTACTCCTGGTGTGTGTTATACTGTATTTATATTGCAAGGACTTATTTGATGCTATGTGTTTGTCATGCTTCAATAAAGAAAACCGATTGAAAAAAATTTTTATGTAAAAAGGTAAAAATTAACTACAGAATATTCCATATTAGTTTACTACATTTCTGTTACACACCAGAAACACTGGTTGGGGTTTACTGGTTTGGGTTTCTATTGAAATGTGATTAAAACATATATAAACTGGCAAAAAAAAAAAAAAAAAAAGTGTCTATTAATGTAGGTGTTTTTCCTTTTTTTTTAAACATTAAATTTTTATTGAAGATTTTTCACACAGAAATGGGGAACAGAAAAAAGAGATAAAGGGAAACATAGGGGCAGTCTGGAATGGTTACCATAATCAAAGCACTATTAACGCACAGTTGGATGAATATACAATTGGTTACATTGGTCGTTCAGAAACAAAAAAAAAACACAAAAAAAGAGGCATAGCACAAACCAAAAAAACCAAAAAAGTTGTCTGATATTACAACATTCTTAAAGTAGTCAGTCTAGGTGGGGTGAAGCACAGATAAATCAATTGCAGAGCTATAGACGGTTAGCCTACCTTCTCTCCCCCTATAGTCGGACCAACCTAACCACTTCAGGTGAATAGAATTAGCTGAGGAAGAATATTTAGCTTCCGCTGTTTCAAAAATGTAGTGTTTGAGAATCTTATTTTGGATAGACGCTAGGGAAGGAAGATTCTCAGATTTCCACAATTGGGCTATAGCAGCTTTAGTAGCTATCAGGATATGCCCCAAGGCATAACGATCACCTGCGGAGAGGTGGTCTATGTACAAATGAAATAACGCTAAAGCTGGGTCCAGGGGAATGAAGAACCCTAAAACCCTGCTAACCATTTTAAAAACTTCTCTCCAAAGTGGTTGTATAAGTGGGCACGCCCAAAAAATATGAAAGATATCCCCCGTTGAACCACATTTCCTCCAACATAATTTAGATTGTGAAGGCCAGATTCTATTTTGTCTTTCAGGGGTGAGGTAGGCCCTCTGTATAAGCTTATAGAACATTTCGGAGTGGTTAATACATTTGGAGACTTTAAAACAAGACTTAAATATACTGTCCCATTCTGCATCAGTAAAGGATCTATTCAAGTCTCTTTCCCATAAAATCTGCGCTTTGAAGTTAGTCTGTGTGCTGCTAGTTAATTGAAATTGATACCACCACGTAATCCCATATTTGTGGGAGGACGTCTCCATTCGGCTTTTAATATAAGCCGGAAGAGAAGGTTTGTTAAGATGCGGAGAAAATGAGTGTAACCAACTTCTCACCTGCAAATATTTGAAAAAGTCTTGAGTCCGAATCCCAAATCTCTCTTGTAATTGAGAAAAGGACATCAAGACGTCACCTAAGAAAAAATCACCCACAGTGGAGAGCCCCTTCCGAATCCAATCTTCTAATGTAATGTTACGAATCAATGACATAAGAGCGGTCAACGACAGGCAGGGGGACGGCAATTTGATCTCTTCCGAAGAGGACACTAGTTTATGCCATGAATCTAGGGTCGCTTTAATAGACTTGCAAGATCCGAACCTACTACGGGCAGCAGAAGGTGGTAACCAACACAAATCAGAGAGAGTAACAGCATTCAGATAGGAAGCCTCCAAAATAACCCAAGGTTTCAGGCTCGAAGTGTCAAACCAGTCTCTAGACTGACTTAACAGACAAGCAGCATGGTACTTTTCTATATCTGGGAAAGCTACCCCCCCCCCCCCCCCCCCCCCCCGGTTTGTTTGGGCAGAATAAGAATCTTTTTAGCAATTTTCGACCTAGAGCCTCCCCACACATACCTAATCAGGAAATCAGGACCTGATTAAATTTATTATAGAAGAGTTTGGGAAGGGGTCTTGGTATGGCGCGAAACAGATACATTAATTTCGGCAATAGGACCATCTTGGCAGCAGCAACTCTACCCAGCCAAGACACCTCCTGCAGCATGCACTCCCCAGTCAGCTCCGCAAAGGCTTTTAATAATGGGGCATAATTACATTCAATTCAATTATCTTCACTGGACAAATGAATCCCTAGATATCTCAGGGAGCAGGACTTCCAGGCGTATTTGTACGATTCCTTCAACCTAGAGACCACAGTCGGAGATATATTGAGTGGGAGGGCCTCAGTTTTATTAGTATTCAATTTATAAAAGGAGACATCCGAATAGTCTTGGAGAACGGCATGAAGAGCTGGCAAGGAAGTCTCAGGATCAGAAAGACATAACAAAATATCGTCTGCAAACAAACTGATTTTGTGAGAAATGCCCCCTATAACAGGGCCACTAATCGAGTCCCGGGATCTAATGCAAGCAGCCAAAGATTCTATCGCCAACGCAAAAATAATAGGAGATAACGGGCAGCCCTGACGAGTGCCATTAGAGATGTCAAAGGGTGAAGATAGACATCCGTTAACAAAGACCCTCGCACAGGGCAAGGAATAGAGAGCCAGGATAGAGTCCAAGATCCTTCCAGAGAAGCCAAATTTGTCTAGAGTTAATCTCATAAAGTCCCAGTTCAATCTATCGAACGCCTTTTCGGCATCCAGAGACAAAACTAGGAGGGGTTCTTTTCTACAGGCAGAATGTTCAATAACATTAATTACTCTTCGCGTATTATCTGGGGCCTGTCTGTTTAACACGAAGCCCACTTGATCAGGGTTGATAAGAGAGGGGAGGAGGGGACTGATACGGTTGGCAATTAATTTGGCATAAAGTTTCAAGTCTGTATTTAATAAAGCAATTGGTCTAAAATTTTGGACAGAGGTGGGAGTTTTTCCCGGTTTGGGGATGGTGATGATTTGAGCTTCCAGCATCTCCCTGGGGAAGCGCCCGGCTTCTGAGGCTTCATTAAACACCGATAGGAGTACCGGAGCCAAACTCTCCTTAAAGGATTTATAGAAACCAGAAGGATAACCGTCGGGACCCGGGGCCTTATCTGCTGGAAGGGAGTCAATAGCCTTTTCGACTTCCGCTAAAGTCCAGGGCACACTAAGGGAGCTACAAGACTCCGGTGACAGCGAAGGGAGAGGAAAATTGCCCAGAAAATTTTGAACATCCATGCCTGTGGGTTGAAAAGTGGAGAAATCCTCCTTCAAGTTGTACAGTTTAGAGTAATATGATGCAAAGACATTTGCAATTTCGTCAGGATCATAGACTCCTGCCCCTATCCGAATGAACAATATGAATTTTTTCTTTAGCTTTCCTGCCCCTCAACTTCCTCGCCAGCAGTCTACCAGCCCGGTTACCATATACATAGAATTTTTGGTTCAGTCTATGCAGGTTGCGTTGGACTTCTGCTAAATAGAAAACGTTTACTGCCTCTCTGGCTTCCTGCAATGATTTAAGAAGGGTTTTATCATGTGGATGTGCCTTGTGAGAACTCTTCAAGGAAGCGACTGCACGCTCAGCTTGTTCAAATTTTTTACGATATTCCCTTTTAAGTTTAGCCGCAGCTTGAATTGCTGTCCCTCGCGATACTGCTTTGAGGGCACACCATAATGTGAAGATGGATGTCTCCTGAGGGGAGTTCTCAGAGAGGTAATAATCTATGGTGGTTTGGACAGCCTGCTTGGTCTCCGGCTGAAGAAGACTTTGTTTACCTAAGCGCCAGGGGGCTGGGTAATCTTTCTACTACCAATATCCCACTCGATAAATAGTGGGGAGTGATCCGACCATGACATGGGGAGAATGGAAATTTTACGGATGGACTTTAGAGTCCACTTATCCGCTAAGGCTAGGTCTATTCTGGAATAAGAGGCATGTACTGGGGAATAAAATGTGTAGTCTCTATCCATGGGGTGTTTAACGCGCCAAAGGTCTAAAAGATCATATTCCGCCAATAGTTGACTAAAGCCCTTTGCATTCCTATGGAGCTGACTGGAGAGTGAGGGCCGCTTGCCATAGTTATCAACCAAAGGGTCAAGCGTCAAATTAAAGTCCCCCAAGAAAAGTAGAGCACCCTTGGCCACTTGTTGCACCTTAGCACAGAGTTTCCTGCAGAATGCTAGTTGCTTGGTGTTCGGGGCATAACAAGAAACAATCGTCACCTCTTTATTTTCAAGAGTGCCCACCAAGATTAGAATTCTCCCCTCAGGGTCGCAGTATTGCGACGTGAGGGAGAACGCGCAATGTTGAGACACCAAGATTGCCACCCCCGCCTTCTTCGTTGGTCCATTGGCCAAATAACAATGGGGAAATCTCACATTAGTAAACCGTGGAGGGGCCGAATTAATAAAATGTGTCTCTTGGACGGCTATGATTTGAGCCTTAAGTTTATGAAAATAATTAAGTGCTAACTTCCTCTTATGCGGGGAATTAAGACCTTTTGCATTTATAGAAACAATGTTAACCATACTGTAAAGGTATCGAAGATTGCAAAATTATCATCAACCAGCTGGCATGTAGAAAATATGTGCAACAATTTCCAGACAGAAGGAGAGGAAAAGAGAAAGAAAGGATAAGAAAAAGGAGAATAACAATTAAAGGAAACATAACATTAACCCCTCTCGGGGGCACGGTTGGACGCCTAACCATGGCGACTCAGATTTACTCTATGGGGGGGTAGTGGTCACTCTGCCCACACCCGAACCAAAATTTAACAAGATGCAGTTTCTCGGACCTCTATCTCTGAACCCCCGCATCGCCAGCTTCCGCGATTAATAGACAAACAAACAAACAAACAAAAAAATTATCTAGGGTAGAATACCCAGCTGACAAAGAGACGTGGGCGGCTGACGGGGCAACAGAGGCAGACAAACATTAAACCAACGGTGTTGAGGTATCACCGAAAAAACAGTCTAACAACACTCAAATAGGCCGTACATAAACACCCATAATAAGCATACGCCAAGGAACTGGTGTAAAATAGGAAACATGATATAACAAAACGATCAGAGAGATATAAAAACAATGCAAGCATAATAGAACAGATGATACTCAAAGATCAGCAGCCAACGAGGTCCAGTCCCGCTGAAGGCCTCGTTCGGGCGAGGTGTGTGTAGATGAGCTTGCAGAGTTCCATGATGCGAGGATCTTTTTACCCTCCTCAACGTTCGTTATAACTACAGTGGAACCTTCTCGAGAAATAAGCAACTTTGTAGGGAATCCCCATCTGTATAGAATGTTCTCTTTGCGTAACACTGACGTGATGGGGTAAAGAGAGCGCCTTTTCGCTAGAGTGGCAGGGGACAGGTCTCCGAATAGCTGAAGTGAGCCCAAAGCCTTCGAAGCAGTATCCGAGGGTCTTGCAGCTTTCAAAATTGCCTCCTTCACATGGAAATAATGTAACCTCATAAGGACGTCTCGGGGGACCCCATCAGGAGCGTTCCTGGCTTTAGGGAGCCTATGGATGCAATCAATCAGAAAGTCCGCCGAGCGGTATGAGGGAAGGAGTTTGCTAAAGAGGTCAATTGCAAAATCGTTCAACGCGCTATTGGCGACAGCCTCTGGAACACCTCGCAACTTTATATTGTTACGTCTCGATCTGTCCTCCAGCTCCGAAAGTTTGTCTCTGAGTGCTGTGACCTCATTTTGAAGCAGATCATGGGAAGAGATCAGGTCATTATGCGACGACACAACTTCACCCATTTTTGTTTCTAAGTGATCGGTGCGGCCACCAATCTCATCAATAGATCTCTGGCATTCCTTCATAGTCGCTCTGAATTCTGCCGCAACTTCATCCTTAAATTGCGTTAGGAGATGCTTCATAGCGCCCACCGTAAGCGAGTCACTATCCTTGATAGAGCTGGAGTGTGCGGTGACAGTGGTAGGGGCGGACGCGGCGAGGACACAGGGAGAGCAGACTGAGAGGAGCCACTCCGGACATCTTTTGTTTTAGCGGCTTGAGGAGAAGGTTTAAAGAACGCCACTTGGGAAACAGATTTCGCTGACTTACATTTCTTGGGAGGCATAATGGAGCTGACCGACACAAATAGAGGAACTGGAGACAGGAGACGTCAGTAATAGCAATCAAAGAAGGATCCACATGAAAGTTGAATTGTCATATCATGTAGTCGGGTGGAGGCAGAGTTATCTCAGAGCAATCACATCATAATAGCGTGGTCATTTTACCATGTGGACAACGCATCTGATTTTCACGGCCGGTGCTGGGACAACTGCGTTCCAATGAAGCCTGCAGTATAATATCTATTATGTATCGAGCACACTGTGGGAGAAGTGCATGCAGTTACACCCCGTGGCCACAGGATGGGGCAGTTGTAGTAGAAGAAGATACTGCTGAGGAAAAGTCTAAAGCTCCACACAAAAAAAAAAAGGTAAAAGCCTAGATCCCTCAGCAGAGGCCCCAGAGTGGGAACACAGCTAAAGTAGAGCCAGAGGGCCACCAGATCCCGTGCAGCCCCAGTCCAAAGTCCCCCACTGCAAACAGGCACACTACCTTCACATAGCCAACCTCTCCAGAGGGATCCAAAATGGCCGCCACGTCTCCTAGGTGCCTGCTTTATTGCTGTCCCCCACCGCCAGATGCCTTCTCCACTTGCTGCCCAAGGGGGGTGTCCACCCTGGGGGTCAGGGGGAGCCAGCCGATGACTCCTACGTCCCGGGGAAGGTCCGCGCCGCTTCCCGGCGCCGCGTCCCCGCTATGGAGCTCCAAACGCGGGTGCGGGGAGTACGCGAGGCCCCGGCTCCCGGAGGTGTGAAGGCCGCAACCTGCGGGAACAGTTAAAACTGCTCCCCGGCTCCGCGGTCAGCTATGCTGGGCACTGGAGTGCTACAGGGGGGGAGGGAAGCTCCTGGAGGATGTCCACAGAGGGTATAGACCCTATAGAAATGTCTTTCATTAAGGTGAGCAGAGGAGCCAGACAAAAGTACGTCTGCACTCCTCAACAGTCAGACCACGCCCCGGTGTTTTTCCTTTTAAATATAGTACTGTACTTACAATTACTTTGAGTCATATTGGGAGAAACGTGCCATACAAATCACATTGTTATTATAACTCATATTGGCGTAACATTTATAAATCAGCAGGTGCTGCAAACATCCAGAATTTTCACAATGTTACCAAGAGTCGTGGAGGACAGACAAATGCTGGCCATTACCTGCACTGGGCCCTCTTCTTGTTCTCCTTGGCCCGCACTCTTCACGTTGCTGGATGCTTTATTCTGCACACCAAGGTCCTCATCCTCATCAGTGTTTACAATATCACGATAAAATAAAGATATGTCAAAACCACCAGTTTTCTCAAGATTCATGAGATCCAAGAAGATCCCTGAAAACGTCATAAACTTAAGTCAAGCTCGGGTAAGACATTTGTTACTCTGTATGAAAGCTAGGTCCCCACAGCTACCCAAACATTTTAGGACGTCACCTAGAAATAGTAATACACTTCAACTCATAGGATGAATCAAGCCCTACTTCAGTTTTAAGGTTCACGTGTTCATTCTTCATTTATCTGCTGTAAATGTCCATATGCCCATACACTGCTCCAAACACAGATTCAGGCATACAATGCATAACAGTCAAGTATCACCACACTTTGGGACTATTGCCACATTAGTAAACAATACAAGCTGACCCTTACCAGTGTCACGCAGGTCCTTTGCCTTGATTCTTGCCTGCGTTGTTTTGGCAGCATCATTGGAATGTGGATTGTCTTCATTAGTAAACAGCATTATGCGCTTGTGACTCATTTGTAATTTAACTTTACTAAAGAGGTTTGAGCATTGCCAGAGAGCATCCCCCAGGGAGAAATCTTCTGAATGACCTATGGTTTCAGAGAAGTACAATCTTCCTTTCGCCTCCCGGTATTTGTCCAGATCCAGAATTCGCTTCGCACCTATACAAAGGACGGACAGTATAATGATCTACAGGTAATCTCATAACACTTGTCTTCTACAAAATCATGTCTGAATCAAGTACGTACACCAACAAGCTTTTTAATTCAAACAAATTAAATCCTAAAAACCAATTTAAAATGTATGGTCAGGTAACTTATAACTTATTCGTCAAGATACAAAAAAGTAATTCCCCTAAAGTTTACAGTGGGTTTTTTAGATTCTCTTTTGCAAAATTCTTTTATATAGCAATTAAATAAACAAGGTATCAATAATTTTATTATTTTACAAGTATTTTTAGGTCATAAAATTAAATTTGAAAAGAAAAAAATATTCAATTTGCAATGTAGTTTAAAATTGTTGAAAGGCAATGTGATATTAAAGAAAAACAGAAGCACTGTATTTCATACTATACAACATTAAACATACACAAAAACAACACATAAAATAAACCAAAACCACATGAACTAGTCAATGCACTGCTCAAAATCGAGCAAAAAAGAATGTATTGTATTCTACAATGTGTTCATCTAAGGTTTGTATACCGACAGTTAAATGAAACCCGCAAGTTTCGTATACCGAAATTGTAAACTTTTGGGTACAGAATTTAGATAGAATTCATTATATCAACCGAAATTAGAGCAGAAAAAAATTGGCAAGGGTATTACTGCAATCTACAACTCAAAGAGAAAAAGCGCGTTTCCCCCACTAATGGGAAAAATGCACGGCTTTGACGCACTATTCTTCAACAACCTGACCACTTATTAAATTCATTCAAACTACATCACACATGGCTTTTTGAAACCAAAGGGAAAAAGCACGTGCCCTCCACTCAATTTTCGACTCGGACACGTTATTTAACCAACCTGAACTATCAAAGTCAATTTATTTATTTTATTAACAGTTTCTTATATAGCGCAGCAAATTCTGTTGTGCTTTACAACTGGAAACAACAATGATAAAACAAAACTGGGCAATAACAGTCCTAGAGGTAGGACAGCCCTACTCGCAAGCTTACAATCTATGTCATTGCGGAGTAGTTGCTCTGCCAAAAAAAATTGCCTTTTTTATGTATATGTCCCTATAGGGACAATTAATTTTAACACCAGCCATCTGGTTATTTATTTATTTTCTGGGTGGTTTTTGTCTATGTTTAATAAAAGTTTATAAAGTATGAAAGATAGTGCTTCTGTCAAACCTTAGAAGATTTGCTTGTACAACCGGTGTGCATATTTTTCACCTTACTTATGCATAAAGGAAGGTACTGATAGAGATTATAAAGGTGTTATGTGTAAGAACCAATGAATAGCCACAGCCATCACAGAAAGGAGCTGGTAACCCTGTAACATGGGTTGAGTTCATTTTCTTAAAAGCAAAATACTTAAAACACGCCATTTACCATTGAATATTTTTACCTCAGACATCCATCCTTCAAATTATAATATCCATATGGGACAACAATACCCCATATTTGTAATAAAAGGTGTTATTTTATTGGCAATTGCAGTGATTAGATCTGCTAAACTTTTTCATTAACTAAAATCCTGGGAGCAATTCAGTTAAATGCAATGGCTATGACATCCAAAATCTCACACTGCGGCCAACAACATCGCTAGTTGTACTCTGCATCTCATAAAGGTTACACCGAAAAACGACTGATGTTAAGGGTGCCGTATATAATGGTTGTGTGCACAGCCAAACATCTCCCTGCACTGAATCATTCGCCTAATATTGTATTGTACAACATGCATTTAGATATAACATTCTCCCAGAAACAGCATGAAATTAAATCAAGTTACTTTTCAAGATTTGTATCTGTATTCTCAAAGCACTTTTAATAACAATTGTTGGATGAAACAAAACTAAACTAAAAATTACCTGGTGTATCCAAATCATGAAGAACATACGTGTGTTTTATAGAAAGCGGATCTTTGCTTTCTCTGGTACCAAAAAACACCACAGACAAGAGATCACGGTCACTGCTGATGATCTTGCTGGTGTAGACACTACGGATGCACTACAATAAAAATCAGGTCAAACCCAAAACAAAAAAATAAGAATTTACTCACCGGTAATTCTATTTCTCGTAGTCCGTAGTGGATGCTGGGAACTCCGTAAGGACCATGGGGAATAGACGGGCTCCGCATGAGACTGGGCACTCTAAAAGAAAGATTAGGTACTATCTGGTGTGCACTGGCTCCTCCCTCTATGCCCCTCCTCCAGACCTCAGTTAGGGAAACTGTGCCCGGAAGAGCTGACACAACAATTTGGAATCCAGGGTAAGACTCATACCAGCCACACCAATCACACTGTACAACTTGTGATAACTATACCCAGTTAACAGTATGAACAACAACTGAGCCTCATTTAACGGATGGCTCATAACAATAACCCTTTAGTTAAGCAATAACTATATACATGTATTGCAGAGAGTCCGCACTTAGGACGGGCGCCCAGCATCCACTACGGACTACGAGAAATAGAATTACCGGTGAGTAAATTCTTATTTTCTCTGACGTCCTAGTGGATGCTGGGAACTCCGTAAGGACCATGGGGATTATACCAAAGCTCCCAAATGGGCGGGAGAGTGCGGATGACTCTGCAGCACCGAATGAGCAAAGGCAAGGTCCTCCTCAGCCAGGGTATCAAACTTGTAGAACTTAGCAAATGTGTTTGAACCCGACCAAGTAGCAGCTCGGGCAGCCGCCCAAGAAGAGCCCACCTTCCTTGTGGAATGGGCTTTTCCTGATTTAGGATGCGGCAATCCTGCTGCAGAATGAGCTTGCTGAATCGTGTTACAGATCCAGCGCGCAATAGTTTGCTTTGAAGCAGGAGCACCCAGCTTGTTGGGTGCCTGCAGGATAAACAGCGAGTCAGTTTTCCTGACTCCAGCCGTCCTGGCTACATAGATTTTCAAAGCCCTGACTACATCAAGTAACTTAGAGTCCTCCAAGTCCCGAGTAGCCGCAGGCACCACAATAGGTTTGTTCAAATGAAACGCTGATACCACCTTAGGGAGAAATTGGGGACGAGTCCTCAATTCTGCCCTGTCCATATGGAAGATCAGATATGGGCTTTTACATGACAAAGCCGCAAATTCTGACACACGCCTAGCCAAAGCTAAGGCTAATAGCATGACCACTTTCCACGTGAGATATTTTAGCTCCACGGTGTCAAAGTCAGAAAAATATCACGCTGCACATTGCCATATATGCACCTCATGCGTGTGCCCGCTGCACGTGCATGAGCCCTCCCGTGCGTGCGTATACTCGCGGTCGCGTGCACCGCAGGCGCACAGTATGCGCATTTACGGTAGAGTTTGTGTGCGTCTAGCGGGCGACTTGATCGTTACATATTTTAGTCATATAATGTATTTTGTAGATTATGGTCCCTTTGATAGAATCTGAAAGTTTAGTTAATGTAGCATGTTCGGGGACAAAGAGATTCCTCTTTGTTTGATACGAAGGGTCAGACAGGGGTTACACAGTGGTGTTTAGTATCCATCGGAAGAGGATATAATTAGCAATATTCCGGTGTTGGTTTGAAGCGGATTACTCGCTCGTGCGTATAGTTATGGACATAAGAAGTTTATGGACATTTACTATATTTGCACTTTATTACCCATGCGGCGGGAAACCCAGTTTCCCTCCCACCTGAGCAGTTTGGAATAGTCACAGCCCACCTGTATGAACCAACCTATGACCTTTTGTTATAATGCGAAGACGAATTCCTGTGTCCAATGAACAATAAGAATGTAGGGACCATTGTACTGTATTGTGTGTAGTGTATAAAAAGACAAGCCGATCTGGGCCAGCTCTCTACTCTTCACAACGGTTCTCATCACTGATAATCGGGAGCTGGATATCCAGAAAGGCGATTGCGATTGTTCCCCTTGTGCGTAAGTTCTCTGCAACCATATTTATCTCCTATTTTGTTGTAAGCCATTCTCACTCTCCTTCCCCCTTAAATGTAATTGTGTCTTTGTTGTATTTTCTCTATCGTCCTAAGTGGATGCTGGGGTTCCTGAAAGGACCATGGGGAATAGCGGCTCCGCAGGAGACAGGGCACAAAAAAGTAAAGCTTTACTAGGTCAGGTGGTGTGCACTGGCTCCTCCCCCTATGACCCTCCTCCAGACTCCAGTTAGATTTTGTGCCCGAACGAGAAGGGTGCAATCTAGGTGGCTCTCCTAAAGAGCTGCTTAGAGAAAGTTTAGTTTAGGTTTTTTTCTTTACAGTGAGTCCTGCTGGCAACAGGATCACTGCAACGTGGGACTTAGGGGGAAAGTAGTAAACTCACCTGCATGCAGAGTGGATTTGCTGCTTGGCTACTGGACACCATTAGCTCCAGAGGGATCGAACACAGGCCCAGCCGTGGAGTCCGGTCCCGGAGCCGCGCCGCCGACCCCCTTGCAGATGCTGAAGCGTGAAGAGGTCCGGAAACCGGCGGCTGAAGACTCCTCAGTCTTCATAAGGTAGCGCACAGCACTGCAGCTGTGCGCCATTTTCCTCTCAGCACACTTCACTGGGCAGTCACTGAGGGTGCAGAGCGCTGGGGGGGGGCGCTCTGAGAGGCAAATATAAACCTTATACAAGGCTAAAAATACCTCACATATAGCCCATAGGGGCTATATGGAGATATTTAACCCCTGCCTGACTGGAAAAATAGCGGGAGAAGAACCCGCCGAAAAAGGGGCGGGGCCTATCTCCTCAGCACACGGCGCCATTTTCTGTCACAGCTCCGCTGGTCAGAACGGCTCCCAGGTCTCTCCCCTGCACTGCACTACAGAAACAGGGTAAAACAGAGAGGGGGGGCACATTAATGGCTATATATATATATATTAAAGCAGCTATAAGGGAGCACTTAATATAAGGATATCCCTTGTATATATAGCGCTTTGTGGTGTGTGCTGGCAGACTCTCCCTCTGTCTCCCCAAAAGGGCTAGTCGGTCCTGTCTTCATTAGAGCATTCCCTGTGAGTTTGCGGTGTGTGTCGGTACGTGGTGTCGACATGTATGAGGACGATATTGGTGTGGAGGCGGAGCAATTGCCAAATATGCAGATGTCACCCCCCAGGGGGTCGACACCAGAATGGATGCCTTTATTTGTGGAATTACGTGATGGTTTATCTTCCCTTAAACAGTCAGTTGAGGACATGAGGCGGCCGGACAATCAATTAATGCCTGTCCAGGCGCCTCAAACACCGTCAGGGGCTGTAAAACGCCCTTTGCCTCAGTCGGTCGACACAGACCCAGACACGGGCACTGATTCCAGTGACGACGGTAGAAATTCAAACGTATTTTCCAGTAGGGCCACACGTTATATGATTTTGGCAATGAAGGAGACGTTACATTTAGCTGATACTACAGATACCGTAAAACAGGGTATTATGTATGGTGTGAAAAAACTACAAACAGTTTTTCCTGAATCAGAAGAATTAAATGACGTGTGTGATGAAGCGTGGGTTGCTCCTGATAAAAAGTTGATAATTTCAAAAAAGTTATTGGCATTATACCCTTTCCCGCCAGAGGTTAGGGCGCGCTGGGAAACACCCCCTAAGGTGGACAAGGCGCTCACACGCTTATCCAAACAAGTGGCGTTACCCTCTCCTGAGACGGCCGCACTTAAGGATCCATCAGATAGAAAGATGGAAGTTATTCAAAAGAATATATACACACATGCAGGTGTTATACTACGACCAGCTATAGCAACTGCCTGGATGTGCAGTGCTGGAGTAGTTTGGTCAGAATCCCTGATTGAAAATATTGATACCCTAGATAGGGACAATGTTTTACTGTCGTTAGAACAAATAAAGGATGCATTTATCTATATGCGTGATGCACAGAGGGATATTTGCACACTGGCATCTCGGGTGAGTGCTATGTCCATTTCAGCCAGAAGAGCCTTATGGACACGACAGTGGACAGGCGATGCGGATTCAAAACGTCACATGGAGGTTTTGCCGTATAAAGGGGAGGAGTTATTTGGAGTTGGTCTATCAGACTTGGTGGCCACGGCTACTGCCGGGAAATCCACTTTTTTACCTCAAGTCACTCCCCAACAGAGAAAGGCACCGACCTTTCAACCGCAGCCTTTTCGCTCCTACAAAAATAAGAGAGCAAAGGGCTTGTCGTACCTGCCACGAGGCAGAGGAAGAGGGAAGAGACACCAACAGGCAGCTCCTTCCCAGGAACAGAAGCCCTCCCCGGCTCCTGCAAAAACCTCAGCATGACGCTGGGGCCTCTCAAGCGGACTCGGGGACAGTGGGGGGCCGTCTCAAAAATTACAGCGCGCAGTGGGCTCACTCGCAGGTAGACCCCTGGATCCTGCAGATAATATCTCAGGGGTACAGGTTGGAATTAGAGACGGATCCTCCTCATCGTTTCCTGAAGTCTGCCTTACCAACCGTCTCTTCCGAAAGGGAGAGGGTGTTGGAAGCCATTCACAAGCTGTACGCTCAGCAGGTGATAGTCAAAGTACCCCTATTACAACAAGGAAAGGGGTATTATTCCACTCTATTTGTGGTACCGAAGCCGGAGGGCTCGGTAAGGCCTATTCTAAATCTGAAGTCCTTGAACCTCTACATAAAAAAGTTCAAGTTCAAGATGGAGTCACTCAGAGCAGTGATAGCGAACCTGGAAGAAGGGGACTTTATGGTATCCTTGGACATCAAGGATGCGTATCTACACGTTCCGATTTACCCCGCACACCAGGGGTACCTCAGGTTCATTGTTCAAAACTGTCACTATCAGTTTCAGACGCTGCCGTTCGGATTGTCCACGGCGCCTCGGGTCTTTACCAAGGTAATGGCCGAGATGATGATTCTTCTTCGAAGAAAAGGCGTATTAGTTATCCCATACTTGGACGATCTCCTAATAAGGGCAAGGTCCAGAGAACAGCTGGAGACAGCTTTAGCACTATCTCAAGAGGTGCTAAGACAACACGGGTGGATTCTGAATATTCCAAAATCCCATTTAATCCCGACAACTCGTCTGCTGTTCCTAGGAATGATTCTGGACACGGTTCAGAAAAAGGTTTTCCTTCCAGAGGAAAAAGCCAAGGAGTTATCCGATCTGGTCAGGAACCTCCTAAAACCAGGAAAAGTGTCAGTACATCAATGCACAAGAGTCCTGGGAAAAATGGTGGCTTCTTACGAAGCAATTCCATTCGGCAGATTCCATGCAAGAATATTCCAAAGGGATCTGTTGGACAAATGGTCAGGGTCGCATCTGCAGATGCACCTGCGAATAACCCTGTCACCAAAGACAAGGGTGTCACTTCTGTGGTGGTTGCAGAAGGCTCACCTATTAGAAGGCCGCAGATTCGGCATTCAGGATTGGATCCTGGTGACCACGGACGCCAGCCTGAGAGGCTGGGGAGCAGTCACACAAGGAAGAAACTTCCAGGGAGTATGGACGAGTCTGGAAAAGTCTCTTCACATAAACATTCTGGAACTAAGAGCAATCTACAATGCTCTAAGCCAGGCGGAACTTCTCCTGCAAGGAAAGCCGGTGTTGATTCAGTCGGACAACATCACGGCGGTCGCCCATGTAAACAGGCAGGGCGGCACAAGAAGCAGGAGTGCAATGGCAGAAGCTGCCAAGATTCTTCGCTGGGCGGAGAATCACGTGATAGCACTGTCAGCAGTGTTCATCCCGGGCGTGGACAACTGGGAAGCAGACTTCCTCAGCAGACACGATCTTCATCCGGGAGAGTGGGGTCTACATCCAGAAGTCTTCAACATGTTAATAGACCGTTGGGAAAGACCAATTGTAGACATGATGGCGTCTCGCCTCAACAAAAAACTGGACAAATATTGCGCCAGGTCAAGAGATCCACAGGCAATAGCTGTGGACGCACTGGTAACTCCTTGGGTGTACCAGTCAGTGTATGTGTTTCCTCCTCTGCCGCTCATACCAAAGGTATTGAAGATCATACGGCAAAGAAGAGTAAGAACAATACTAGTGGTTCCGGATTGGCCGAGAAGGACTTGGTATCCGGAACTTCAAGAGATGCTCACGGACGAACCGTGGCCTCTACCTCTGAGAAGGGACCTGCTACAGCAGGGTCCCTGTCTTTTTCAAGACTTACCGCGGCTGCGTTTGACGGCATGGCGGTTGAACGCCAGATCCTAAAAGGGAAAGGCATTCCAGAAGAAGTCATTCCTACCTTGATTAAGGCACGGAAGGAAGTCACCGTGAAACATTATCACCGCATTTGGCGAAAATATGTAGCGTGGTGCGAGGATCGGAGGGTTCCGACGGAGGAATTCCAACTGGGTCGTTTCCTACATTTCCTGCAATCAGGATTATCTATGGGTCTCAAATTGGGATCCATTAAGGTTCAAATTTCGGCCCTGTCAATATTCTTCCAAAAAGAATTGGCCTCTGTCCCTGAGGTCCAGACTTTTGTCAAGGGAGTACTGCATATACAGCCTCCTGTGGTGCCTCCGGTGGCACCGTGGGATCTAAATGTAGTTTTAGATTTCCTCAAATCCCATTGGTTTGAACCATTGAAAAAGGTGGATTTGAAATATCTCACATTGAAAGTGACTATGTTACTAGCCCTGGCCTCTGCCAGGAGAGTATCTGAATTGGCGGCTTTATCTTATAAAAGTCCTTATCTAATCTTCCATTCGGATAGGGCAGAACTGCGGACTCGTCCGCATTTTCTCCCTAAAGTGGTATCAGCATTTCATCTGAACCAACCTATTGTGGTGCCTGCGGCCACTAGCGACTTGGAGGACTCCAAGTTGTTGGACGTTGTCAGAGCCTTAAAAATATACATTGCAAGGACGGCTGGAGTCAGAAAATCTG
Source organism: Pseudophryne corroboree (assembly GCF_028390025.1). Lineage (NCBI taxonomy): Eukaryota > Metazoa > Chordata > Amphibia > Anura > Myobatrachidae > Pseudophryne > Pseudophryne corroboree. The sequence goes on from NC_086452.1 coordinate 316,615,160, forward strand.
ACTCGCTGTTTATATTGTATGCACCCAACAAGTTGGGCGCACCTGCTTCTAAGCAGTCGATTGCTCGTTGGATTTGTAACACAATTCAACTTGCACATTCTGTGGCAGGCCTGCCACAGCCTAAAACTGTAAAAGCCCACTCCACAAGGAAGGTGGGCTCATCTTGGGCGGCTGCCCGAGGGGTCTCGGCATTACAACTCTGCCGAGCAGCTACGTGGTCGGGGGAGAACACGTTTGTAAAATTTTACAAATTTGATACCCTGGCAAAGGAGGACCTGGAGTTCTCTCATTCGGTGCTGCAGAGTCATCCGCACTCTCCCGCCCGTTTGGGAGCTTTGGTATAATCCCCATGGTCCTTTCAGGAACCCCAGCATCCACTTAGGACGATAGAGAAAATAAGAATTTACTTACCGATAATTCTATTTCTCGGAGTCCGTAGTGGATGCTGGGCGCCCATCCCAAGTGCGGATTATCTGCAATACTTGTACATAGTTATTGTTAACTAATTCGGGTTATTGTTAAGGAGCCATCTTTAAGAGGCCCTTTTTGTTGTCATACTGTTAACTGGGTTTAGATCACAAGTTGTACGGTGTGATTGGTGTGGCTGGTATGAGTCTTACCCGGGATTCAAAATGCCTCCCTTATTGTGTATGCTCGTCCGGGCACAGTACCTAACTGGAGTCTGGAGGAGGGTCATAGGGGGAGGAGCCAGTGCACACCACCTGACCTAGTAAAGCTTTACTTTTTTGTGCCCTGTCTCCTGCGGAGCCGCTATTCCCCATGGTCCTTTCAGGAACCCCAGCATCCACTACGGACTCCGAGAAATAGAATTATCGGTAAGTAAATTCTTATTTTAACGTGTAGTAACTCGGTTAGGTATTTTATGTTAGTTTGGTAGTGTATAACTTGTATTGTGTATTCTTTTGCGATTGAACGTTCATTCTCTCCCTTAAAAGGTGTTAGACCCTTAGACCGGTATTTGAGTGTTTATTATATTGCTAAAGGGTTCTCAGAGCGTAAGAGTCGCTCATACAGCTTTTAAACTAACAAGGATACACTGTGTTGCATTTACACCTTATCACTGCACAAAGGTTTACAATATAAGTACATTGTTTATGATATTGTTACAAAGGTTTAACTCTGTAAGCGTCAGCGCCGCTCGTGATCTCCTCGTGGTCTCGAGCGTACGCTACGCTGATAGCGTATCATTACATTAGTCGGCAGCCTATAGCGTGCTTGCCTCTACGCATCATGCCGTGAGCGAACGTGCCGCTCGTGCGTCTCGTCCACGGCTAAGCGTCCGCTACGCAAAGTGCGTACCCTTACGGTATTCCATACGCCAATTGCGTACTGTGTTCATTAACCTTTTAGAGTGTTTAATATAGGATATATATTAGGCTTTGTCAATTGGGGACTCGCCCACTCTTCACATATCTGCACTAGGTAATTTCAGCAGACATTATCGGTCAGCAAAGGGTAATATTCCTCGTAGTGCTGACCAGATAAGCGTCTGCTGCGCTTAGTAAGGAGTGCTGAAGGAATCCGGAACCGGAAGGTAGGAACAGTACGTTATTGTCTTTTAAAACCTGTTTAGTTTCTGTTTTGCGAACGTACGCATAAGCACACACACCAGTATTTCTTGTTTAGTATTATTTGTCTGTACCTCATTCTCCTGATTGCCACACACTAGTGATAACGTGCTGAGACATTTGTTGTTATTAATAGTTAAAAGATAAAAAGTAATATTTAAGGGAATAATTGTAAAAGGCACGCACACAATCTCGCCTAGAATACTAAGGAAGATTTGAGTGGTGTTCAGTGAAGGATTACTGTTAAAGATCATTCACATTGATAAACGTGTAGTGTGTTACTGTGGACGTACTTGGTCTGCGTACACGTGTCCTTACAAGGGCAGGGCGTACGCAACGCAAGGGTCGACGCACGGAGCGTATATCACGCAACGGAGCGTACGGATACGCCCACATAATACAAACCACACGATAGTATTGTTTTAATAGGCGATAAGGAAGTAACGCGAAAATAACACAAATCTATCTCAAATCCAAAAGTTTAAAGTTAAAAGAAAAAGACTTTCTCTGTTGCAATTCTTCTGGGTAAGACTATTACTGAATGAAAGGAATTCTGTACAGAAATAAGAGTGTTCGAATGTAAGAGTGTGTATATATATAAGATTTCTCTTTTATTACGGAAGTGGGAACCATAGGCCAGTAGAAAGAGGTACACCAGCGAGAGTGATAGCGTGGGGTGGCTTGGGAGGCGTCCCTTGTTAATCTCGACATATTTATGAGCAGTAGAGTCTGCTGTACATAACAGACCAGGAGGTCAAGGACCAGGAGGTTCAGGTACAGCAGACTAGAAGTAGAGAGCACAACCGAAGAGGGTTGGTGCGAGACCCATATAGGCCAACAAAGCTCATTGCTGAAGGAATTCGCAGCAGAGATTTTCGATTCCACTGATCGTTCCGCACATAAGATTAGTTGCTTGTGTGCAGATACGATTGTACCGCATGTGATTGTGTGCATTAGCGTGTCTTGAATTCAGAAGAACGCTACTTGCACATTGTTAACGTGATTTGTGTAATTTTTTTATTTTAAGGGAAGTAGCCTGATCACGCAGGGACATTCCAACAACCGATACTTGCTGGGGACTGGAAGGTCCAACACGCCCCAGTAAATAAAGGTTCATAGGGGCCCTAGGTTGGGTACAGCAGCTCTGAGTCAGTGATTGCAGTACTGGCCAACGTGGGCGGAGTTAAGCGGGCGGACCTCGAGGCAAAACCCCCACCGCAGCCTTACCCCGGACATCTTGGTTTCTGTAAGGGTTGCCGAAGACCCTGATTTGAAGTCAGAGGTAGTGAAAGCAGCACCTGCAGAGATGGGGGCCAGTTGTTCAAGTAAGGGGCGATCAACCCAGGTTCAGGTTGATTTAGTAAACCGACCAATCGGGTCGGCAAGGTATATCATGTGTGAGAAATATGGACATAACACAGGAATGTTGTGCGATGAATGGGAAAGGATGACTGTGCATGACGGGGAGAAGTTTCCCCGGGTAGGTACTTTTAACCCAGAAGTGTTACAGAATGTAAAGAGAAGAGTTTGCCTGATTAAATCTTCAAAAAGGCGTATTAGACATTATGACTATTTAAAATTGTGGCAACAGGAAAGTGAAATGTAAAGAAATTTAACTTACATATCTGACTCTCATCTTGGGAAGAGAGACATGGCAATGGAAAGGATTATGGCTGCAGAGAATGGCACAATGGTGTACGATAAAAATGCACTTAGTAACTGTATTAAGACTGAAAGTAACAATTGTAATAAATGTAACAAGAATAATCGTAATACTGTTAAATGTACAACTATTAATCCATGCAAGTTGCACCCCATGTTAAACTTCCCTCAGGATTACCAGCGAGAAAGTGAAACCAGCACGATGTCGGCACCGTTTCCAGCAGCCATCACACAAGACATCCAGGTGGACACGACCAAATCGGTAAAGGCAGTAATCAAACCCCCTAACGGAGGGTCAGGTGAGGTCGTGTCCACAGTTACGTACGGTGTTATATATCACGCACAAACAAATGTACCTCATATTGTAGAACCAACGCAAGATGATGTAATTGAATTTAGTCCTGTCAGGGTGATCACAGTCCCCAATGGGAAGACTGACGCTCAGGGAATCATTCCCGCCAGGCACAGTGCAATGCGCCGTCCCTGGTCCCGGATGGAATTGAGAGCAATTATGTCTGAATTCCCTGATCCCAGGAGAGATCTAGTTGCATGTCAGAGATTTATTAAAGAACTAGGAAACTCCACAGAACCCACCAACAAAGATTGGCGGACAGTGCTGAGGGCATGTTTGCCCTCCAGTGTTGACCCTGCGAAATTTATTGCTGATTGTAAATTAAACACAGAGGTACCTCGTACGGAGGAACACAATCAGGAATGTATTAAGCAGATCAACCAGCAATTAGGAGTATATTTCCCAGCCTTTGCCAAGTGGAACAAAATCCTCTCCATAAGACAAGGAGAAAGGGAAAGTACTTCTGACTACTTCAATCGAGCACTGCAAGTAATGGCTAGAGACACTGGGATCACAGACATCAAAACAAATGCACAGCATAAAGAAGTAGCGGTTAAGTTATTAATGAATGGTTTAAAGGAGGTGTTGAGAACAAGGGTACAGACCACCAACCCAAACTGGAGAAATATCTCGGTGGCTACATTAAGAGAGGCCGCTATTGATCATGATCGGAACATCACCAGATACAGGGAGTCACAGAGTAATAAGCTGATGGCCGTAAGTATACAGGCTCTAACCAAAAGGCCACTCCAGCATAAGCCCCGAACCCCTGCGAGAAATTCAAATGTGGTAGTCTGTTACAATTGTCATAAAGAGGGACACTTTGCAAGAGATTGTAGATCAAGAAATATACAAAAGTCATATCAACCCCCTAGACAAGAGCACGAGCAGAATTATGACACACGAAATTATAATCAGGGATCATATAGGAAGAATTTTGGGCCACACCCATGATATGTAGTCAGGAAAGGTGATCATTAGGACTGATGGTAAGCCTGAGGTTATTGTTAATAAATTGGGAGGTCATTCCTTGAAGACACAGGAATGACCGGGTAAAAATTGAAATGTATCTGTGAAATGTTTCTTTTTCCCCATCTCTGACGTTCACCACAACAGCTCCAACATCACCTGACTACCTGACCTTTGCAGAAGTCTACCAAACCCCAGTATGACCTACCAGCATCGATGTATCCTGGCCAGATACAAAGGGTGTAGTATGGAAATACTGGTGGGAGAGACTATGCAAGGATACCATTGGACATGGAGATGTGACAGCCTGATGGTGAACGGAAGATCTGACAATGTTTTTTTTTCTCTCCTGAAAAATGTTTGAAAAATGTTTTTTTTTCTGTTGTTGTTTATTGTTGATTTATGTGATGCATATATATACGAACGGTTCACTCTCTCTTGTTGTTTTTTTCTCTCTCTCTCTTCTTTCTCATGTTCTCATAACGTTACAGATGGTATGTCACACATTAGTTGGACAAATGGTAATGCAAGATTTATTCTCCTTACAGAAAGAGCGCTGAGCTAGAAGAAATATTGTATCACCAGAATGTTTAGAAGACTGAGAGACAGCACCTTTGAGATGACAGCAGAACAAGAAGAACGACAAGACTAGAGAGCTAATTATCGTAACAAGTTTCTCTCCCCCTCAAACTGTTTTTCTGTACCCCCATTACAAATTTCTCCTTTTCTCCTCCTGTAAGATGGACTTGCCCCAAGAGACTGTGATATGGATTTTCCTGTTGACCATGATGTTGACCAGAGCAGTCTGTTTCGGTGAGAGTACCAGTGAGGTCGAGAAAGGATCCAGAATGGGTTTCTGATGACTGAGACGGAGGTGTAAATTTCCAATAACAACACAATCACCGAGCAAAGGCGAGTACCGAAAAACGATCTAGCAGCCATGTTATTCGTAAACATTGTGAAGGATTGTTAGCTGAAGAGAACTGTATCTGTAGACTCTGTGACAGTGTAGTTGAGGATGGGGGCATCAAGAAATGTCAGTCCAGTTTTAATATCCACATGGACCGGCATCCATTGAGTGACTATCACTCCTTAGTGGGTAAAGTGTTAAATCAGACAGATTGTTGGGTATGCTCTCAAGTACCTCAAGGCCATAGCAAATCAGGATTAGTACCATTCCCTTTAACTATAGGGGAGGTACTTGAGTTAAGTGGTGGGAGGCCGGTGGACAGGAGGTTTAATATCTCCAGTCCTCCTAGTTTGAAGCTCCACCAATATCATGTGGATAGATCCCTAGTATGTTTTAACATTTCCAATCCCCGAAAGCCGGGAAATTGGGAAGTGTCATGGAATAACCAAACCATGACCTTTTCATACAGAGCCGATAGAATGCCTACAGATACAGAACTTATACGCCACATAGCCGGTAGTGGAAAATATTTCCGATATAGGTATACCCTAGGAAGTAGGATCATGCGAGTTGGAGAAGTATCACCAGGATACTGTGCACAGATCGTACAAACTGATACGTGTACTAAACAGATGGAAGAATTAGGGCTAGGAGAGTTCACATGGAAAATTTGTAATATGGTAATGACCTACTCCGTCCCATATGTTCTCCCCGATGATGCATACTTCATATGCGGGAGGAAGGCGTATAAGTGGCTTGCCCCAAACTCAGAAGGGTTATGTTATATTGGAAAAGTACTGCCTGAGGTAATGACCGTATCCCACACTAAAATGAAGGATATTCACCGCAGTGCCCAAGCTCCTTATACTCACACTCATTACGAGCACCTCGTTAAATGGCACCTGATAGAAAGAACAGTGCATCCGGCCTCTGACCTGATCCATGAATCCACCGGGATTCAATTCCTAATCGCGTTAGATATCACTCGTACCGCCAGAGGAGTGATAAATTATAAATATATATCTGCGCTTGCAAATTTATTAGACAATATCACTGAAATGTATGATGACACATTCAGGTATACCGGAAGGAAGCTCCAAGCTTATAAAACAGAACTGGTTCTGCATAGGATGGTTCTTAATTATCTCACGGCAGTGACAGGTGGATATTGTGTCACACTGGCAATGCAGTACGGCGTAAAATGCTGCACTTATATTACGAATAGCACCGAGGACCCGGTCGAGGTCATAGACCAAAAGATGGACGACATTCTCCAATTAAAGTGGGAGTTCCGCAGGAGACACAATCTCACCCTCGCTGCTGTGGGTAATGAACTGACCGGTTGGGTGTCATGGTTGAACCCGCGAAATTGGTTCTCTGGTTTAGGAGAATGGGCTCAAGGAATTATCATGGATGTAGGGAAATTTCTTTTGTGTATTCTGGGTGTCATCATATTGGTCGGTCTGATATTTAGATGCGTTCGGGGTTTAACAAAGTGTAAACGTTGCGCCCGAGTGATGAGTTTAAGAAGTGAAGATACTGTAATAACAACGACTGATTTGATTTACGACCCAACCATTGAGACAATGTTGTGATGAAAATGTGATTCCACGGTCCGTTTCTTTCACCCGTTTCTCCTTTGTTTTTCTCCAAGGTACAAAGACATCCGCTTGGAAGAAGAATTTGACAACCTTTTACACAGACAATTGATGGACAATGCCATAGACCCCCAATATCCCTAGCAATTTTAAAATTTTACGATAGCCCAACACTTTTGTAAGCCTATGGACATTGAGAAAGCTTTTGCTCGCATTTTGGCAAAAGCCCAAAGAGACTATAGTCAACATGTACATCAAGACAAGACACCAGACAAGACTTCAATCAACAAATGTATATTAAACTCACATAGTTTACGACTGCATTTACCATAATTGCTTCTTATCTTCATCTCTACAACCTTCAGGTAATGACACACATAGTCGATAGGGAATATAGGCACAGATATCAGCACTCACATATCCCCCCATTCATGTATCATCAACTAAAATGTGCTCCCCCATTTTGTTGCAACCAAAAGCCGAAAAGAGCTCGGTAAAGTTTGACAGCCCATCCATAGACCCGTACCACGGGATAAGAAGGAATTCAAATGTATACTTCGCAATACCTCGAAGCTTGATTTAAAACACGTACGGCACGATGATACATGACCCCCCAAACATGGATTCATACACACATGCTTCTGCTATCTCACTAGGTCATACCGTTTTCCCACCTTCTTCTCTTCTCCCCTACCCAATCATAGAAATGTATTATACATGACATATATTTTTCTCTTTTTGAACTGTTTTAGGAAGTGGCAGTTATTGGTGACTGCCAAAGGGTGGACTGTCAAAGTCAGAAAAATATCACGCTGAACATTGCCATATATGCACCTCATGCGTGTGCCCGCTGCATGTGCATGAGCCCTCCCGTGCGTGCGTATACTCGAGGTCGCGTGCACTCGCAGGCGCACAGTATGCGCATTTACGGTAGAGTTTGTGTGCGTCTAGCGGGCGACTCGATCGTTACATATTTTAGTCATATAATGTATTTTGTAGATTATGGTCCCTTTGATAGAATCTGAAAGTTTAGTTAATGTAGCATGTTCGGGGACAAAGAGATTCCTTTTTGTTTGATACGAAGGGTCAGACAGGGGTTACACAGTGGTGTTTAGTATCCATCGGAAGAGAATATAATTAGCAATATTCCGGTGTTGGTTTGAAGCGGATTACTCGCTCGTGCGTATAGTTATGGACATAAGAAGTTTATGGACATTTACTATATTTGCACTTTATTACCCATGCGGCGGGAAACCCAGTTTCCCTCCCACCTGAGCAGTTTGGAATAGTCACAGCCTACCTGTATGAACCAACCTATGACCTTTTGTTATAATGCGAAGACGAATTCCTGTGTCCAATGAACAATAAGAATGTAGGGACCATTGTACTGTATTGTGTGTAGTGTATAAAAAGACGAGCCGATCTGGGCCAGCTCTCTACTCTTCACAACGGTTCTCATCACTGATAATCGGGAGCTGGATATCCAGAAAGGCGCTTGCGATTGTTCCCCTTGTGCGTAAGTTCTCTGCAACCATATTTATCTCCTATTTTGTTGTAAGCCATTCTCACTCTCCTTCCCCCTTAAATGTAATTGTGTCTTTGTTGTATTTTAACGTGTAGTAACTCGGTTAGGTATTTTATGTTAGTTTGGTAGTGTATAACTTGTATTGTGTATTCTTTTGCGATTGAACGTTCATTCTCTCCCTTAAAAGGTGTTAGACCCTTAGACCGGTATTTGAGTGTTTATTATATTGCTAAAGGGTTCTCAGAGCGTAAGAGTCGCTCATACAGCTTTTAAACTAACAAGGATACACTGTGTTGCATTTACACCTTATCACTGCACAAAGGTTTACAATATAAGTACATTGTTTATGATATTGTTACAAAGGTTTAACTCTGTAAGCGTCAGCGCCGCTCGTGATCTCCTCGTGGTCTCGAGCATACGCTACGCTGATAGCGTATCATTACGTTAGTCGGCAGCCTATAGCGTGCTTGCCTCTACGCATCAAGCCGTGAGCGAACGTGTCGCTCGTGCGTCTCGTCCACGGCTAAGCGTCCGCTACGCAAAGTGCGTACCCTTACGGTATTCCATACGCCAATTGCGTACTGTGTTCATTAACCTTTTAGAGTGTTTAATATAGGATATATATTAGGCTTTGTCAACGGTCTTAAGTGGCTCGAACCAGTGTGATTTCAGGAAATCCAACACAACGTTAAGATCCCAAGGTGCCACTGTAGGCACAAAAGGGGGCTGAATATGCAGCACTCCCTTAACAAACGTCTGAACTTCAGGCAGTGAAGCCAGTTCTTTTTGAAAGAAAATAGATAGGGCCGAAATCTGGACCTTTATGGACCCCAATTTTAGGCCCATAGTCACCCCTGACTGTAGGAAGTGCAGAAATCGACCCAGCTGGAATTCCTCTGTTGGGGCCTTCCTGGCCTCACACCAAGCAACATATTTCCGCCATATGCGGTGATAAAGCTTTGCTGTCACAACCTTCATAGCTTTTATCAGCGTAGGAATCACTTCATCTGGAATGCCCTTTTCTGTTAGGATCCGGCGTTCAACCGCCATGCCGTCAAACGCAGCCGCGGTAAGTCTTGGAACAGACAGGGCCCCTGCTGTAACAGGTCCTGTCTGAGAGGCAGAGGCCATGGGTCCTCTGAGATCATTTCTTGTAGTTCTGGGTACCAAGTTCTTCTTGGCCAATCCGGAACGATGAGTATTGTTCTTACTCCTCTCTTTCTTACTATCCTCAGTACCTTGGGTATGAGAGGAAGAGGAGGAAACACATAAACCGACTGGTACACCCACGGTGTTACTAGCGCGTCCACAGCTATCGCCTGAGGGTCCCTTGACCTGGCGCAATATTTTTTTAGCTTTTTGTTGAGGCGGGACGCCATCATGTCCACCTGTGGCAGTTCCCAACGATTTACAATCTGTGTGAAGACTTCTTGATGAAGTCCCCACTCTCCCGGGTGGAGGTCGTGCCTGCTGAGGAAGTCTGCTTCCCAGTTGTCCACTCCCGGAATGAACACTGCTGACAGTGCTAGCACATGATTTTCCGCCCATCGAAGAATCCTTGTGGCTTCTGCCATTGCCATCCTGCTTCTTGTGCCGCCCTGGCGGTTTACATGGGCGACCGCTGTGGTGTTGTCTGACTGAATCAGCACTGGTTGGTTTTGAAGCAGGGGCTTTGCTTGACTCAGGGCGTTGTAAATGGCCCTTAGTTCAAGTATATTTATGTGTAGTGAAGTCTCCTGACTTGACCACTGTCCTTGGAAGTTTCTTCCCTGAGTGACTGCCCCCCATCCTCGGAGGCTTGCATCCGTGGTCACCAGGACCCAGTCCTGTATGCCGAATCTGCGGCCCTCGAGAAGATGAGCACTCTGCAGCCACCACAGCAGAGACACCCTGGCCCTTGGGGACAGGGTGATCAACCGATGCATCTGAAGATGCGATCCGGACCATTTGTCTAACAGATCCCACTGAAAAATCCTTGCATGGAACCTGCCGAAGGGAATTGCTTCGTAAGAAGCCACCATCTTTCCCAGGACTCGCGTGCAGTGATGCACCGACACCTGTTTTGGTTTTAGGAGATCCCTGACCAGAGATGACAATTCCTGGGCCTTCTCCACCGGGAGAAACACCTTCTTCTGTTCTGTGTCCAGAATCATGCCCAGGAAAAGCAGACGCGTCGCAGGAGTCAGCTGCGACTTTGGGATATTCAGAATCCAGCCGTGCTGTTGCAACACCTCCTGAGAAAGTGCTACGCTGACCAACAACTGCTCTCTGGACCTCGCCTTTATAAGGAGATCGTCCAAGTACGGGATAATTATAACTCCCTTCTTCCGAAGGAGTATCATCATTTCGGCCATTACCTTGGTAAATACTCTCGGTGCCGTGGACAGGCCAAACGGCAATGTCTGGAATTGGTAATGACAGTCCTGTACCACGAACCTGAGGAACTCCTGGTGAGGTGGGTAAATGGGGACATGCAAGTAAGCATCCTTGATATCCAGCGACACCATAAAATCCCCCTCTTCCAGGCTTGCAATAACCGCCCTGAGCGATTCCATTTTGAAATTGAACTTCTTTATATAAGAGTTCAAGGATTTTAAATTCAGAATGGGTCTCACCGAACCGGCCGGTTTCGGTACCACAAACATTGTGGAATAGTAACCCCTTCCCTGTTGAAGGAGGGGGACCTTGATTATCACCTGCTGGAGGTACAGCTTGTGAATTGCCGCCAGTACTACCTCCCTTTCCCTGGGAGCAGCTGGCAAGGCTGATTTTAGGTAACGGCGAGGGGGAGTCGCCTCGAACTCCAGCTTGTATCCCTGAGATACAATTTGTACAGCCCAGAGATCCACCTGTGAGCGAACCCACTGGTTGCTGAAGTTTCTGAGACGCTCCCCCACCGCACCTGGCTCCGCCTGTGGGGCCCCACCGTCATGCGGTGGACTTAGTGGAAGCAGGGGAGGATTTTTGTTCCTGGGAACTGGCTGCCTGGTGCAGCTTCTTTCCTCTACCCTTGCCTCTGGCCAGAAAGGATGCGCCTCTGACCCGCTTGCCTTTCTGAGGTCGAAAGGACTGCATTTGATAATACGGTGCTTTCTTAGGCTGTGAGGGAACCTGAGGTAAAAAAGTCAACTTCCCAGCTGTTGCTGTGGATACGAGGTCCGAGAGACCGTCCCCAAACAACTCCTCACCCTTATAAGGCAAAACCTCCATGTGTTTTTTAGAATCAGTATCACCTGTCCACTGCCGAGTCCATGATACTCTCCTGGCAGAAATGGACATTGCATTAATTCTAGATGCCAGCAGGCAAATGTCGGTAAAAAATATACTGGTAGGTTAATTGTCTCCCAACAAAATTAACCCTAGCATGAATGTGTGTGCGTGTACATGTGATAGGGAATATAGATTGTAAGCTCCACTGGGGCAGGGACTGGTGTGAATGACCGAATATTCTCTGTAAAGCGCTGCGGAATTTGTGTGCGCTATATAAATAACTGGTAATAAATAAATAAATAATGTCCCTCTGGGCATCCCGCATATATAAGACAACGTCTTTTATATGCTCTAGGGTTAGCAAAATATTATCCCTGTCGAGGGAATCAATGTTGTCTGACAGGGTATCAGTCCATGCTGCTGCAGCACTACACATCCAGGCTGAAGCAATAGCAGGTCTCAGTAGAGTACCAGAGTGTGTATACACAGACTTCAGGATAGCTTCCTGCATTCTATCCGCAGGCTCCTTTAGGGCGGCCGTATCCTGAGACGGCAGTGCCACCCTTTTAGATAAGCGTGTGAGCGCCTTGTCCACCCTAGGGGACGTTTCCCAACGTAACCTGTCCGTTGGCGGGAAAGGCTACGCCATCAGTAACCTCTTAGAAATCACTAGTTTCTTATCAGGGGAACTCCACGCTTCTTCACACAATTCCTTTAATTCATCAGATGGGGGAAAAGTCACTGGCTGCTTTTTCTCCCCAAACATAATACCCCTTTTGTGGTAACCGGGTTAACGTCAGAAATGTGCAATACATCTTTCATTGCAGTAATCATGCATCGGATGGCCTTAGTAGACTGTACATTTGTCTCATCCTCATCTACACTGGAGTCAGACTCCGTGTCGACATCTGTGTCCACCATCTGAGCTAGCGGGCGTTTATGAGCCCCTGACGGCTTCAGAGTCGCCTGGGCAGGCACGGGCTGAGATCCCGGCTGTCCCAAGGCTGCTGCGTCATCGAACCTTTTATGTAAGGAGTTGACACTGTCGGTTAAAACCTTCCACATATCCATCCAATCCGGTGTCGGCCCCGTCGGGGGCGACACCACACTTATCTGCCCTTGCTCCGCCTTCACGTAACCCTCCTCATCAAACATGTCGACACAGCCGTACCGACACATCGCACACACACAGGGAATGCTCTGACTGAGGACAGGACCCCACAAAGTCCTGTGGGGAGACAGAGAGAGAGTATGCCAGCACACACCACAGCGCTATATAACACAGGGATTTACACTATAATAAGTGATTTTTCCCAATAGCTGCTTAATTATCTTATTTGCGCCTAAATTTATGTGCCCCCCCTCTCTTTTTTACCCTTCTTGTATCAGGATACTGCAGGGGAGTGCCTGGGGAGCTGCTTCCAGCGGAGCTGTGAAGGGAAAATGGCGCTGGTGTGCTGAGGAAGAAGGCCCCGCCCCCTCAGCGGCGGGCTTCTGTCCCGCTGTTTCTGACCAAAAAATGGCGGGGGTTTTACACATATACAGTCCCAGACTGTATTATGTGTATTTTTTTATGCCAAAGGTATTTCTATTGCTGCCCAGGGCGCCCCCCCCAACGCCCTGCACCCTACAGTGACCGAAGTGTGTGGTGTGCTGTGGGAGCAATGGCGCACAGCTGCGGTGCTGTGCGCTACCTTATTGAAGACAGGAGTCTTCTGCCGCCGATTTCATCGCTTCTCTTCTGTCTTCTGGCTCTGCAAGGGGGACGGCGGCGCGGCTCCGGGAACGGACGATCGAGGTCAGGTCCTGTGTTCGAACCCTCTGGAGCTAATGGTGTCCAGTAGCCTAAGAAGCACAAGCTAGCTGCAAGCAGGTAGGTTTGCTTCTCTCCCCTCAGTCCCACGTAGCAGTGAGTCTGTTGCCAGCAGATCTCACTGAAAATGAAAAACCTAACAAATACTTTCTTTTCTAGCAAGCTCAGGAGAGCCCACTAGGAGCACCCAGCTCTGGCCGGGCACAGATTCTAACTGAGGTCTGGAGGAGGGGCATAGAGGGAGGAGCCAGTGCACACCAGATAGTACCTAATCTTTCTTTTAGAGTGCCCAGTCTCCTGCGGAGCCCGTCTATTCCCCATGGTCCTTACGGAGTTCCCTGCATCCACTAGGACGTCAGAGAAAGTCTGATAACCTCTCAAGGACTAATCTTGACTGTAAAAGTCGTACATCGTACATCGCTGTGTGACCATATTCTGCAGAAGTGACTGCACTCCTCTGTCACAGAATACAAATGGAATTCCTATTACACTATCCGCTGCCGGCTTCCAACTAACTAGTTATGACCTAATTAATATTTACTTGTATACCTTTCAGATTTTATAAAAATAATTATAGGATGCAATTATGAGTTTTTTAATTAAAAAATAAATAAAATCCATAGCATATACTCTAATGGGCAGTGTTTTCTTCTTCTTTTTTAAACAAAAATTGCAAAATAATTCTAATCTTTCAGCACATAATTTTAATGCACAGGTGAATCTTAACAATAAACAATGTATAAATTTATAAAATTGGATGACAGTCATAATAATCAATAAAAGCCAAACAAGAGTAATTAAGACCTATTTTCACATTAATCGAATTTGAAGAGAGACATCCTCTCATCTTATCCCTTATATAGTCTCAGGATTTATTGTATTATAGATCTAGAGATTTAGAAGCCTATTACTTAGGAGTTGAACTTAGTATTAAAAAGTTGACTTTAAGATGATTCATAGAGAATTATAATGTTGTTACAGGTCTAATCCAAAGGTTCATTTAGAATGATGTATCAGTGAAAATGGTTATTACTGTACCTGCAGAGCAATGTCAAATGGTGTTGAAGCATCATCATCATCCAGACTCCTAAACATTTGTTTTGAGGCATCAACAAGGAAGATTAGGCTGTCTCTACCCCCGAAACGGAACTCTAATACAGTACAGAGAATATGTATAACCATGTAACAATGAAAACCTGCACCAGTGGAGAACAACATTGAGGGGTAGAGTAACTAAAGCTACTAAACCTGACAAGTGTTGCCCACAGAAACTATCATTTCTCTATTGCATTCTACAAAATGACAGAGAGAATCTAATTGGCTGCTGTGGGAAACACCTCCACTTGTACCATTTGGAAGCTTTAATAAATCTACCCCTAAGAATCACAGCAACAGTCACAATATTTGTAAATTTATACATTTTAAAAAACGTCACACACATCTCTGAAAAATTCCAAACGTCATCGCAATCAGAAGTCTCGAGTAAGTGTCTGCAGTATTCTGAGTTGCAATGATCTATAGAATTGTACTGCCTGCAGCCTTCTGTCCACTTACGCAGTTGGCTCACTATTATCAGCACTTAGATCTACCCCATTCTAGGCGCAAGAGATACCAAATACGCCTCCCCTCAACATAGGCATGACTGGGTAATTCTGGCTACATGACCACTAAACTATTCTCTTAAGGGCATAGGCCCAGATGACACCTAATAAAGCCCAATTTTACGGACAAAGAGAAAACCAAGATTCAACCAACTCAGGAACGCTCGGATGTTCACTGTGGAATATGCGCAGTTTGATAAAGCTTGCTAAATATGTACACATTCAAACTTGCATGCGACTTAGAATCAGGCCTAATGTGTTAAAACTCAAATCTTGCATCCCTGCTAAATAAATGGACATCTGTTGGTTCATATTTATTAAATCCAGCTCTGCAATGGAGAAATCTGACTAGTTCCGAATGTATGCTAATCCCTTAAAAATAGAATTACAAATTTACAAACACTATGGGGGTCATTCCGAGTTGGTCGCTCGCTAGCAGTTTTTCGCTGCCGTGCAAACGCTAAGCCGCCGCCGCCCTCTGGGAGTGTATTTCAGCTTTGCAATAGTGCGATTGCTTCCATCGCAGAGCAGCTACAAAAAAATTGTGCAGTTTTAGAGTAGCTCCAGACCTACTCAGCGTTTGCGGTCACTTCAGACCATTCAGTTCCGGATTTGACGTCACAAACACGCCCTGAGCTCACCCAGCCACGCCTGCGTTTTTCCTGGCACGCCTGTGTTTTTCCGAACACTCCCTGAAAACAATCAGTTGCCACCCAGAAACGGCCACTTCATGTCAATCACTCTGTGGCGGCCATTGCGACTGAAAAGCATCGCTAGAACATACTACATTGGCCGTTGTGAAAGTACGTCGCGCGTGCGCATTGCGCCGCATACGCATGCGCAGAAGTGCTGTTTTTTTTGCATCATCGCTGCGCAGCGAACATTTTCAGCCAGCGATCAACTCAGAATGACCACCTCTATTCACTAGATTAGATTGTGAGTTTTCACCAAATCTGAGAATCTCTGTGGAATGATGTCTACATTTGGCACATGTTCTTTGCTGATCACTCAGCATGTGAAATGGGAGGTTTTAAAGTTCTGTAGTAATTTTATGTAGTACATTTCTGATGTGAACTTTTTTGCAAGTTAATGGATTGTCTAAATGGCAGTGTGTTCATTTATTGTTCCCAAATAATAAAAAAAAAAATCTTACTTGAAACTGCTGAGTTGTACAGTACACTGAAGGTCAGTGATTCCCAAATTCGGTTCTCATGAAGCACTATCGGCATATCCGTACTTGGCCACAGGTGACTTAATTAGTACCTCAGTCAATATGGTTTAACCATCTGTGCTGAGCCATGAATATACTTAAAACCTGGAATGTTAGTGCTCCTTGAAGACAGAGTTTGGGAACTACTGCTATAGGTAATTTGACTGCACTACCATTTTGTTCATCTACTGAACACACATATTTATGCTGACATTTATATTGCACATTAATAATATTCTGTGCTCCGGTATTGGTTTGCGCCATCTTTTTCATGGCCTCACAGTGGCTAAAGAGGTGTTGCTAAGACACCATTGGATTTAGCTCAAACCTCTGCAAATACATAATTAGGGGTATATTCAATTGAAGTCGAAAGCTGCCGTCTGTCGAAAAGACGGCAGTTTTTGCCTTTTTTAGGTCGGAAGAGGTTTCCTACCTATTCAATATAACCCCAAATTATTCGACAAGTCGAGGAATTCGACTTGTCGAAAAGCACGTGGATCGTCGAAATAGCTGCCGATTCGCATGCTTCTGATGAAAACGGGTTTCGACCATCTCGATCTGACTTTAAAAACAGTTGGATTGAGATGAGGAAGCCGAGAGGAGGAGAGGGGGAGACCAGCGGGCAGACGGGGGAGAGCCGCGCTACAGCAGGGGCACAGCGTGACCAGAGGATGTGTCACAGCCGCCACTCACAGCAGCGTCCACCCGGCTCCAGCAAGCGAGACCTGCTGGAGCCAGGTGGGCGCTGCCGTGAGCAGCGGCTGTGACACATCCTCCGGCTACGCTGCTATAGCCGCTGCTGTAGCGCTATTCTCCCCCGTCTGCCCGCGGCTCTCCCCCGTCTCAGCACCCACATCTCAATCCAACTTTTGTTAAAGTCGAATTGAGATGGCATTGAATAGCCCTTGTCGGATCCATTCCGACAAATGAATGTCGGAATAGACCCGACTTCAATTGAATATACCCCTTAGAATGCGGTATTCCAGTGATTAGAGGCCAGGATCCAACTTAAATCAGACAGTTCAGTTTCAGTAATAGGAATACATGGATGACAATGATAATTTGACATTTATAAAAGTTATGTTAAATCTTTTTCTTCACAGCATCCATTTTAACCATTTCAGAACCTTTGGATCAGGTAGGCAGTGTTTACTCGAAGCTTCTTTCACAGGGCGCTGCGCCCTGCCCCTTTTTTGAGTGACAGACTGCGCCCTGCCCGTTTGTGCCCGCCCTGCCAAGGACTGCCTTCTCCCTGTCCCCGCCGCGCTGTCACTTCTCCCCGTCCCACTGTCACTTCCACTTCTCCCTGTCCCCGCCGCGCTGTTACTCCTCCCCCTGCCTTACTGATAGCTCTCAGCTGAAGGCGGAGACTGGGTCAGCGTGCAGCGGGGAGGAGCAGCCAATCAGAGCCTGCGGTGTCTCCCGCCAGTCCTCCGGCATGGTTTGATTCTCCCTCACCATGGCGCTGCGCGCTGACCTGGTCTCCGCCGTCAGCATCACGAGACCGGCCCCGCTGACCCAGCACAGCACCCTCCTCCGCAACGGTGAGTGCCGCTCTGCAAATGCCCTGTGCCCGTCCTCCCCTCCCTCCTAGTGCTCTTTCCCTGGTGCAGTGTGCCTCAGTGCTCTCTCCCTGGTGCAGTGTGCCTCAGTGCTCTCTCCCTGGTGCAGTGTGCCTCAGTGCTCTCTCCCTGGTGCAGTGTGCCTCAGTGCTCTCTCCCTGGTGCAGTGTGCCTCAATGCTCTCTCCCTGGTGCAGTGTGCCTCAATGCTCTGTGTTTAATGTGCTCTGCCTGGCGCAATGTGTATAACGTGCTCTGCCTGGCGCAATGTGTATAACGTGCTCTGCCTGGCGCAATGTGTATACTGTGCTTTGCCTGGCGCAATGTGTATAGCGTGCTCTGCCTGGCGCAATGTGTATAGCGTGCTCTGCCTGGCGCAATGTGTATAGCGTGCTCTGCCTGGCATAATGTGTATAGCGTGCTCTATCTGGCGCAGTGTGTATAACGTGTTCTACCTGGCGCAGTGTGTATAGGAGGTTCTACCTGGAGCAATGTGTATAAGCGGCACTATTGTGTGGTATAGTGTGATTTGGTACTATTATATGGTCACGCCCCTTCCCCATGAAACAACGCCCCTAAATTTTTGCTGCGCGCCTTCGGCGCGCACTGTCCATGTCTTCACCTATAGGAATGGGAGCACCAAGCATTATAGTATGTACCTAATTTTGCCCTTCTAACTTAAAAATGTGCCCTCACGAATGAAAAATGTGCCCTCCCCGTGATCAGCACCCTGCTTTAAAAAAATCCTAGAGTGAACAATAGGTACGAATATACTAAAAGATGTCTGAAAGTAAACTGTGTTTTTTTATTAAACCATGTATGCATCTTTAGTTGAATTAATCCTTGTCGAACCACAGGGCAAGCTGGCAATTGTGGTTCTCCAAAGAAGAATTTTTTTTTTTTTTTTTTTACATTTGTTCCCATAACCAAAGTGTATCAGGTAGCGCCAGGACTGGTTATACCCATGAGGGGGACCGCACGCATTTTTGCAGACTGAACAGTCTTGCCAACTGGACTGGTTCTATCTAACTATGGTGGGGGGACCCCCACACTACTAGTACCCGCTCTATCCCCTCTGGTTCCACTAACCAAGACTGGCAAAACCCTGTGCTGGTTACCCCCAAATCAGAGGGAACCCACTATGGCATTCCTCTGATTTTAGAGAAACCAGCACTAGTCTAAAAGTGCCAGTGCTGGCTAAAAGGTGGTAGGCCCAACATGCATTTTTTCTCTTTATATTTTTTCTGCTTTTATGTTTTAACATGCGAATCTAGGCTGACAGTGTCCACCTACTTCTGTGACATAAGAAATGACATCCAAGTTCTCTTACCACTATGTTCTGCTTCTCCATCTTCCACATCTTCACCTTCATCTCCCTCCTCATTGGCATAGTAGGAACCCCATTCTGGCATGGTTACGGATGTCTGGAAGGAATGCATATATTAAAGTACCGTATGTAAATAAAATTTAGGCTACATAAGTGAAATGAAAATTTACAAAGTGGGAAAAACACAAGATCTGCATGCATAGCGATTCCAGAACAAAGAGGAAACCATAGCCTGACATTGTGTTGTTACTAAGTTAAAAGACAGGACGAACGCTAGAAAACAGCATTTCTTCAGGCAAAAATTTGCAACATATGCAACGTCATGCTTATACTGCTCTGAAATAATTAAAGGCTTTGACAGCATGCTGGTTAGTAACTGCCCCGAGGTCTTTTACTGTACAACCATTGAAGCAAGATTTGTTAACTAACAGCAGTTAAAGAAGCGTCCTTCCTCAACTACCATCCGTATGTAATGATTCACGCACACAGGGCGCAGGAGAGCTGCAAGTTCCTGTGTGACTCGGCCAGCTATGAGCGTGTTTTTAAAAAAAAAATGCATCTTAATTTGCATCGCTATGAAAATAAGACGCAGTACAATGCGAGGGATGCGTTTGGCATCCCAGCGGCCTCTGTAGGTGCTGGGCTTCCTCCAAGCTCTTTCACAGCGTGAATGGATGCCGCGCGCATGTGCACAGCATCTTTACACGCTGGGAGGGCAGGAAGCTGGCGGCTGTTCTAGCAGGGCGCCGCAGAAAGAACAGGGCGGATTTTGCGCTATAAAAAAAAAAATCGGGCAGGGCGCGGCACCCTGCTAAAACAGCCTAGAGTGAACACTACGCCCTACAGCAAGTGACTGACATGCCATGAAAGGTGTAGCTAACAGATTTTTCTTTAAAACTTGCATCCAAGAAGCAGCAAAACACCACTCTCCGTGTACTAGAGACACTGGGCTACGACTTCAACTGTACAGGAATTCTAAGCATGTAAAATGATGCAGTTGAAGCACAATGGAACTTGGCGTGGGACAAAATCTGCGGCCACTGCATCAGAGCCCTTGTTACATAGATTCAGACTTGTCACACACAAACATACATATGTTGTGCACATCAAACTGATTAGTGCACGCCAACGAAGTAGTTCTGTCGCTCCCAGCAGTGTTACTCATATGAAGGTCTCACATTTTGTGTGAGAAAGACGCTCTGCGAGCTGGCGCACCAAGATGGGTGTTTGCCGCGACTTAAACATCAGTGTATGAGGACACACGTATAGGCAATGCCTGGTTAATATTATCAAACTGAAGTAGTCTTTATAGAAAATGAATCTGGCAGATATTTATGTATTCCCACATGTCATTCTAACTTTATACTGAATTAAATTTGGAAAAGGAGATTTATGGTAGACTTACCATAGTTAAATCTCTTTCTGCGAGGTACACTGGATTCTACAGGGAATAACATTGGGGTGTAGAGTTGGATCTTGATCCAGAGGCACCAACAGGCTAAAGCTTTGACTGTTCCCAGGATGCATTGCACCGCCTCCTCTATAACCCACCTCCAGGCACTGGAGCTCATTTTCGTTAACCAGTCCAATGCAGTAGCAGGTAAAAAAGACGGTAGATATTAATCACATAGACCCACATTCTCACGACAGGAGAAGGGACTAGCGGCTAATGCCACACAAACCCAAAGAAGTACGTCAATGTGGGCGCCCTGTGGAATCCAGTGTACCTCTCAGAAAGAGATTTAAACTATGGTAAGTCTACCATAAATCTCCTTTTCTGCAGCGGGGTACAGTGGTATTCCACAGGGAAAAACATTGGGGATGTCCTAAAGCAGTTCCTCATGAGAGGGGACGCACTGTAGTGGGTACAAGAACCCGGCGTCCAAAGGAAGCATCCTGGGAGGCGGAAGTATCAAAGGCATAGAACCTGATGAACGTGTTCACGGAGGACCATGTAGCCGCCTTGCACAATTGTTCAGCGGACGCACCACGGCGGGCCACCCAAGAAGGTCCAACAGAACGAGTAGAATGGGCTTTGATAGCAGCAGGAGCACCAAAAAGTACAAAAAGAGTATCTGACCTCCTGAGGGAGGCAGTCCTCTCTATGTAAATACGGAGAGCCCGTACCACATCCAAAGACCACTCTTTGGAGGACAAACCAGAAGAGATAAAGGCCGGAACCACAATCTCTTGGTTAAGATGAAAAGATGATACCACCTTAATTAGATAACCAGGGCGAGTTTTAAGAACTGCCTGGTCACGGTGAAAAAATAAGATTTTACACTTACCGGTAAATGTATTTCTCGTAGTCCGTAGAGGATGCTGGGACTCCGTAAGGACCATGGGGAATAGACGGGCTCCGCAGGAGACATGGGCACTTTAAGAAAGACTTTAGACTCTGGGTGTGCACTGGCTCCTCCCTCTATGCCCCTCCTCCAGACCTCAGTTAGAGAAACTGTGCCCAGAGGAGATGGACAGTACGAGGAAAGGATTTTTGTTAATCCAAGGGCAAGATTCATACCAGCCACACCAATCATACCGTATAACTTGTGATAAACTACCCAGTTAACAGTATGAACAAACAACATAGTCTCGGTCCAAACCGATGAACTATAATATAACCCTTATGTAAGCAATAACTATATACAAGTCTTGCAGAAGAAGTCCGCACTTGGGACGGGCGCCCAGCATCCTCTACGGACTACGAGAAATAGATTTACTGGTAAGTGTAAAATCTTATTTTCTCTAACGTCCTAGAGGATGCTGGGACTCCGTAAGGACCATGGGGATTATACCAAAGCTTCCAAACAGGCGGGAGAGTGCGGATGACTCTGCAGCACCGATTGAGCAAACATGAGGTCCTCCTCAACCAGGGTATCAAACTTATAGAACCTTGCAAAGGTGTTTGATCCGGACCAAGTAGCTGCCCGGCACAACTGTAATGCCGAGACCCCTTGGGCAGCCGCCCAAGAAGAGCCCACCTTCCTAGTGGAATGGGCCTTAACAGATTTTGGCAATGGCAATCCTGCCGAAGAATGTGTTGCTGAATCGTGTTACAGATCCAGCGAGCAATAGTCTGCTTTGAAGCAGGTGCGCCAACCTTATTGGCTGCATACAGGATAAACACCGCCTCTGCCTTCCTGACCCTAGCTGTTCTGGCCACAAATCTTCAAAGCCCTGACCACATCAAGTGACTCGGAATCCTCCAAGTCTCGCGTAGCCACAGGCATGACAATAGGTTGGTTCATATGAAAAGATGAGACCACTTTAGGCAGGAATTGAGGACGAGTTCTTAATTCTGCCCTATCCAAGTGAAAAACCAGATAGGGACTTTTATATGACAAAGCCGCTAATTCCGAAACACGCCTTGCAGAAGCTAAGGCCAACAACATGACCACCTTCCAAGTGAGATATTTCAACTCCACTGTTTTGAGTGGTTCAAACCAAAGTGACTTGAGGAAACTTAATACCACGTTAAGATCCCAAGGCACCACCGGAGGTATAAAAGGAGGCTGAATATGCAGCACTCCCTTCACAAACGTCTGTACTTCAGGAAGAGAAGCCAATTATTTTGAAAGAAAATGGACAAGGCCGAAATTTAAACCTTTATGGATCCTAATTTAGGCCCAAATTTACTCCTGTTTGAAGGAAGTGGAGTAAACGGCCCAAATGGAACTCCTCCGTAGGAGCAGTCCTGGCCTCACACCAAGAAACATATTTTCGCCATATGCGGTGATAATGTTTCGATGTCACGTCCTTCCTAGCCTTAATCAGGGTAGGAATTACCTCCTCTGGAGTACCTTTTTCCGCTAGGATCCGGCGTTCAACCGCCATGCCGTCAAACGCAGCCGCGGTAAGTCTGGGAACAGACAGGGCCCCTGTTCCAGCAGGTCCTGCCTTAGAGGAAGAGGCCACGGATCTTCTGTGAGCAACTCTTGCAGATCCGGATACCAAGTCCTTCGTGGCCAATCTGGAACAATGAGGATTGTTCTCACTCTTCTTTGCCTTATTATTCTCAACACCTTGGGTATGAGAGGCAAAGGAGGGAACACATAGACCGATCTGAACACCCATGGTATCACCAGAGCGTCTACAGCTACCGCCTGAGGGTCTCTTGACCTGGCGCAATATCGCTTTAGCTTTTTGTTGAGACGGGACGCCATCACGTCTATCTAAGGCAGTCCCCACTGACCCGCGATCTGTGCGAAGACTTCGTGATGAAGACCCCACTCTCCCGGATGCAGGTCGTGTCTGCTGAGGAAGTCCGCTTCCCAGTTGTCCACCCCCGGGATGAACACTGCCGACAGTGCGCTTAGATGATTCTCCGCCCAGCGAAGAATCCTGGTTGCTTCTGCCATGGCCACTCTGCTCCTTGTGCCGCCTTGGCGGTTTACATGAGCCACTGCTGTGACATTGTCCGACTGAATCAGAAACGGTTTGTCCCGAAGTAATGCCTCCGCTTGACGTAGGCCATTGTATATGGCCCTCAACTCCAGGACGTTGATGTGGAGACAAGTCTCTAGAGTTGACCAGAGACCTTGGAAATTTCTTCCCAGTGTGACTGGTCCCCAACCTCGGAGGCTTGCGTCCATGGTCACCAGGATCCAGTCCTGAATGCCGAACCTGCGGCCTTCCAGGAGGTGAGCACTGTGCAGCCACCACAGGAGAGATATCCTGGCTCTGGGAGACGGGGTGATCCTTTGATGCATTTGTAAATGAGACCCGGACCATTTGTCCAGTAGGTCCCATTGAAAAGTCCTCGCATGGAACCTGCCGAAGGGGATGGCCTCATACGATGCCACCATCTTCCCCAGGACACGTGTGCAGTGAAGCACTGAAACCTTTTTTGGCTTTAATAGGTTCCTGACCAGAGCTATGAGCTCCTGAGCCTTTTCCATCAGAAGAAAAACCTTTTTCTGTTCTGTGTCCAGAATCAGGCCCAAAAAGGTCAGATGCGTTGTAGGAACCAGCTGGGACTTCGGAATATTGAGAATCCAGCAGTGCTGTTGCAACGTCATCACAGACAGTGACACGCTGTCCAGTAACTTCTCTCGAGATCTCGCCTTTATGAGGAGATCGTCCAAGTATGGGATAATTGTGACACCCTGCTTGCGCAGGAGCACCATCATTTCCGCCATTACCTTGGTGAAAGTTCTCGGGGCCGTGGAAAGCCCAAATGGCAACGTCTGAAATTGGTAATGACAGTCCTGTACCGCAAATCTCAGGAACGCCTGGTGAGGAAGAAAAATCGGAACATGAAGGTAAGCATCCTTTATGTCCAGGGAAACCATCCAATCCCCCCCCCCCGCCCCTCCAGGATGGCGATGACCGCTCTGAGCGATTCCATCTTGAACTTGAACTTGTTCAAGTACAGGTTCAGGGATTTCAGATTCAAAATGGGTCTGACTGAACCGTCCGGTTTCGGAACCACAAACAGGGTTGAGTAATACTTCTTTCCTTGCTGGAGAAGAGGAACCTTGACTATCACCTGTTGCAGGTACAATTTTTGAATTGCAGTTAACACTAACTCCTTTTCTGACGGAGAAGCTGGATTTGAAAAACCGGCGAGGAGGCATCTCTTCCAATTCCAGCCTGTATCCCTGAGAAACAATCTCTATTGCCCAGGGATCCACCTGTGAGTGAACCCAGACGTGGCTGAAAAATCGAAGACGTGCCCCCACTTGAGCTGACCCCCCCAGGGAAGCCCCAGCGTCATGCGGTGGATTTTGCAGACGTAGGGGGGGGACTTTTGCTCCTGGGAACTAGTTGTGTGCAGCTTTTTTCCCTTGCCTTTACCTCTGGCAAGAAAGGACGATCCCCGTACCTTTTTGCTTTTATTTGAACAAAAGGACTGCATTTGGTAATGAGGTGCCTTCTTAGTATGTTGTGGGGGAACATAAGGTAAAAAATTCAATTTACCAGCCGTAGCAGTAGAGACCAGGTCCGAGAGGCCTTCTCCAAACAACTCCTCCCCCTTGTAAGGCAACGACTTCTTATGCTGCTTTGAGTCGGCATCCCCCGTCCACTGTCGGGTCCACAAGAGTTGCCTAGCAGAAATAGACATAGCATTTATTCTGGAGCTTAGTAAATAAATGTCTCTTTGAGCATCCCTCATATATAACGCAGCATCCTTGATATGCTCTAGGGTCATTCGAATGGTATCCTTATCTAGGGTCTCAATCTCCGTAGACAAGGAATCTGTCCATGCTGCGACAGCACTACAACCCCAGGCCGATGCCATAGCCGGCCTAACAATAGCACCAGAATGTGTGTAAATGTACTTCATGGTAACTTCCTGCTTACGATCCGCAGGATCCTTAAGGGTAGCAGTATCCATGGGAAGGCAGTGCCACCTTCTTGGATAAGCGTGTCAACGCCTTGTCTACTTTAGGCGAAGATTCCCATCGTATCCTGTCCTTTTGTGGGAAGGGATACGCCATAAGAATCCTTTTGGGAACTTGTAGTCTCCTGTCTGGAGATTCCCAAGCCTTTTCGCACAATTCGCTTAGCTCAAATGAGGACGGAAAGGTGATCTCAGGCTTTTTATCTTTATACATGTGTACCCTCGTGTCAGGGACAGGGGGTTCCTCAGTAATATGCAAAACCTCTTTAATAGCAATGATCATGTAACGAATACCTTTAGCCACTTTTGGCTGTAATTTTGCATCCTCATAGTCGACACTGAAATCTGAATCCGTGTTGGTATCTGTGTCAGTGATCTGTGCGATAATGTGCGTTTCTGAGACCCAGAAGGTCCCGGTGCCACTGGGACAGGCATGGTCTGACTACATGACTGATCCCTAGCCTCAGTCTTGTCTAATCTCTTATGCAATAAATTTACATTAGCATTCAAGACATTCCACATATCTATCCAGTCCGGTGTCGGCGTTGCCGACGGCGACCTGACAATCATGCACCCCCCCTCCTCCTTAGGCGAGCCTTCATCGTCAAACATGTCGACACACGCGTACCGACACACTCCACACACACAGGGAAACTCTTTTCTGAAGACAGGTTCCCCTTTAGGCCCTTTGGAGAGACAGAGAGAGTATGCCAGCACACACCCCAGCGCTATATGACCCCGGAGAAAAACACAGAATGTTTACCCAGTAGCGCTGCTGTAATGTATAATCGGCAATTATGTGCCCCCCCCCTCTACTATAAAACCCTCTTTCACAGTGTGTCAAGCAGGGGAGAGTCCGGGGAGCTTCCTCTCAGCGGTGCTGTGGAGAGAAAATGGTGCTGGTGAGTGCTGAGGGAGAAGACCCGCCCCATCGGCGGCGGGCTTCTTTTTTTTTATGTAAACTGTTTATTATTAATTAAAGCAGCAGACAAAACATTACAGCAATTCTTTTCCAAAAAGAAAGGAGGAGGGACAAAAACATCACATATCATATATGTCAGTACAATACACATAGAGCACCCAGAGTAGAAAAATAATTTGTCTGCTTCGCTTACAACATCAGAACTTATAAATGAGGAACATTTTAACAAAACAGCATAGGAAAATGGGAAAGAGGAAAAAGAGAGAGAAGAGGAGAAGAAAAAAGGAGAAGAGAGGAAAAATTAAGACGGGTAGAGTCAGGTGTGAGAGTCTGCACAGTAGGGACAGGTTGTTTGGGGGACGGGGGGGGGGGTCTCCACCAATTAAGGGTTTGAGCCATATTATAGAGACATCGTAATCGGAATATGAATATGGATATGAAAATGGATATGAATATGAGGGGGTTATGTTGCCATGTAGGACCGATACAGAGGTGTGTCCTTAAAGTCGTACCAGGGAAACCAAATAGCTATAAAGTTAACGGTTTTCCCGGATGAGAAGGAGACAAGGTCTTCCATATCTAAAAAGTAATCGACCTTTGTGAACCATAATTTAATCGAGGGTGGTGAGGTGGATCTCCAAAGGAGTGGAACAACCGCTTTTGCTGCGTTGCTAAGGTGTCTCAACAGGGAATGTTTGGAGGAGTGTGTTCCTGTGGGGGTGTGATTGAGGAGCCAAAAACCTGGGTCTTTCGGGATCTCATCTCCCACTATCTGTTCGGTGCATTTAAATACCTCTGCCCAAAATGGGGTTATGAGGGCAATCCCACCAAATATGTATGAAACTCCCTGGGGCGTTTTTGCATCTCCAACACAGGTTCGAGAGAGAGGGAAACATTTTATTGAGAACACGAGGAGTCCTATACCACCTATATATAAGTTTATAGAGGGTCTCTAGTGTCGATAAGCATAGAGAACTCGCCTGGGCGTTCTTAAATACGGATTCCCAGTTAATCTGCGAAGGTAGCCCTGATAGTTCCTTTTCCCAGGAAGCCAGAAAGGTAGGGGGTTGCGGGAAAAAGTTTTCCATGATAAGCACATAGATTTGTGAGATAGTATGTGTGGGAGAGCTGGGAGAGGTGCATAGGCTTTCAAACCCGGTGAGATCCCTAGTTATGTCAGAGAGGTTCTTAGAAGATGATATGAAATGATGAACCTGCAGTAACCTCCAAAACTCAGCACTATGTAGGTTCCAAGAAGACTGAACATCTGAAAAGGAGCGCACCCTACCCGAGCTCACCAGCTGACCGACTCTAAAAATCCCGGCTTCCGCCCAAGGAGCGAAAGCTGTCCCATGAAGCCCTGGAGCAAACTCGGAGTTATAGAGAAGGGAGGTTAGAGGGGACCGTATGGAGGATATATGGCTCTGGGATCTCAGCGTGGCCCATAATTTGAGCGTGGCGGAGACCGTGGGGTGTGAAACCTTCGGGAGGGTAGGAAGCCAAGGTGCAATTTCAATATAATGTGGGAGACAGCCCTCCTCTAGTAGGACCCATTGTTTGCGGTCTTTAGCACGCGTCCATTCCAGAATCCTATTCAAATGTACTGCGTGGTAGTAGTTAGGAATATGTGGGAGTTGTTGCCCCCCTTGGTGTTTTCTCCTAAATAAAATGTTGTGTTTAAACCTGGGTGTCTTACAGCCCCATACAAACGCACGAATAAGATTCTGGACGTCTCGGAGCCAAAGCAGGGGGATGTGTATCGGAAGTGTCTGGAGAAAGAATAGTATCCTAGGGAGGGCATTCATTTTGACAACGTTAATCCTGCCGAACCAAGACAGTCTTAATTTCTTCCATTTCTGGAAGTCTAGGCTAAGCCTAGCCAATAGGGGGATAAAATTTAGGGAGAATAATTTGGATAAATCGTTGGTCAGTAACACCCCCAGATATTTTAATTTGTGATCATGCCAGGTAAAAGGGAAGGCATGTTTCAAGCCCTCTACTATATCAGGAGGAGTTAAATTCATGGCAATAGATTTGGAATAATTTATTTTGAAGTTAGAGAGGGCTCCAAACTTATCAAATTCTACCATCAAGTTTGGCAAAGAAGTGACCGGTTTTGTGATTATAGCGAGTAGATCGTCGGCATATAATGCCAGTTTGTATTCAGTCCCTTTTACCAACAGACCCGAAATACTCGGGTTCGCCCTAATGCTTCGAGCTAATGTTTCCATGCAAAGGACAAAGAGCAATGGGGATAGTGGACAACCCTGTCGCGTGCCATTGGATATTGGAAAAGAATCAGAAAGGGAGCCATTAATCCTGATTTTGGCGGACGGGGAGGTATAAAGAGATAAAATTCTGTGAAGACAGGCGTTACTGAGTCCCAGATGCTTCAGTATACCAGCCAGAAAGTCCCAGTCCACTCTGTCAAATGCTTTTTCAGCATCGGTCGACAGTATGATTGATGGGGATGAAAGCTGGCCGGCATAGTGAATCATGTTGAGCACTTTAGAGGTATTATCCCTAGCTTCTCGGCCTAAAACAAATCCAGCTTGATCACCATGTATCAGACCAGGTAAAAATAGTTTAAGGCGGTTTGCAATCAGTTTGGCAAAAAGTTTTATGTCTATATTTAATAGTGAGATTGGCCGGTAACTGGAGCAAAGACTGGGGTCTTTACCCTCCTTGGGTAGAACTGCAATATGGGCTTCAAGAGATTGTGGGGAGAAAGGCGATTGTTCTGATATGGTATTAAAGGCTCTCGTGAGTATAGGGACTAATTTCTCTTTAAAAGCTTTGTAATAGGCAGTGGTATATCCATCAGGACCGGGGCTCTTGCCGTTGGGGGAGGATTCAATAGCTTTCTTAACCTCCTCAGTAGAAAACGGGGCATCTAGATCTTCTACTTCTTTTGTGGATAGCGTGGGGAAGTCTAAGGCCCGTAAGTAGTCAGCTATAGCTGTTTGATGGGACAACTTATCAATTCTTCCGGTCGGGCCGGAGAGGTTATACAGAGTGGAATAATATGCCCTAAAGGCCCTAGCGATGTGGGGTGTCTGGTGTTGGGATTGGCCGTGGCTATTTTTAATCGTGTGAAAAAAAGTAAGAGCACGTTGTTATCTAAGTGCTTTGGCTAGTAATTTCCCAGGTTTATTGCCCAATTGATAGTATCTGCTACGGCATTTCCGATAAGAAAACTTGACTCTATCAGAGAGTAACTTATTCAGATCTGCCCTAGCAGCTTGGAGATCGGCATAATGTTGTGAGGTTTGGGATTTTTTGTGTAGGAGCTCGAGAGATTGTATTTTAGACAATAAATCACCCCTAAGTTTCTCCCTCTGCTTTTTGCGGAAGGATCCTATCTGAACACAAACCCCCCTAATGACACATTTGTGAGCTTCCCAGACTGAGACTTTGGAAATATCATCTAAGTCATTGGTACAAATATAAGAATCTAAGCGTTATCGATTCGGGACCTACAGTCTGCGTCCTGCAGAAAAGTGTCGTTAAAACGCCAGGACCATTGGCGATGTGTATTGGGAGGCAAGCGTAAAGTGAGGTTAAATGGGGCATGATCTGACCACACAATCTGTCCTATAGAGGCATCAGAAAGGAGGTGTAAGTGCCGGTGGCTCAGAAACAAGTAAATCAATTCTGGAATATGTCTGATGTGGGTGTGAGAAAAAGGAGTAATCTATCTCAGTAGGATGTGTCAGTCTCCATGTGTCAATCAGCTGGTGGTCGAGCAGGGCGCGTCTCACTCCCCTATGCTCCTTCACCGGCCTGCAGGAGATCTTTTTAGAATTGTCCTGGCGGGGATCTAGGGTCCAATTTAGATCACCTCCCATCACCCCCCCCCCCCCCCCCCTCCAAGAGAGGTTCCACGTTATCTAGAACTGAGGATATAAAGGAAGGTTGTTTAGCGTTAGGAGCGTATATGTTCAGGAAAGAGAAATGTTGACCATGTATGTCGCATTTCACCAGCAACCCCCTACCCTCAGCTATTCTATGGGAGGCCACATTAAGAACAGGCAGGTGGCGAGCCAGTAATATGGCTACGCCCAATGTCTTACCAGCAGAGTTATTAGACAGGAAAACATGAGGATAATAGTGACATTTTAGGGACGGCACGTGTCCCATCTTGAAATGTGTTTCCTGAATAAAAGCAACGTCAACTTTCTCATCTCTAAGCCATTTAAGAAGTTTAGACCTTTTCTCAGGAACATTCAACCCT
Source organism: Pseudophryne corroboree (assembly GCF_028390025.1). Taxonomy (NCBI): domain Eukaryota; kingdom Metazoa; phylum Chordata; class Amphibia; order Anura; family Myobatrachidae; genus Pseudophryne; species Pseudophryne corroboree. Next base: position 316,645,986 of record NC_086452.1, read on the forward strand.
TTAACGTTAAGGGTAGTTACATGTAGATCATTCACCCCCATTATCAGGCGGATCTAATTGCTTCACAATAGTCTTCCCTACGGCAGACACTGGGGGAGGGAAAGGAAGAGCAGCAAGGGAAGGAAATAGGAAAAAAGGGAAAGAAGAGAAAAGAAGAAAAAAAAGATGCAGCGTGGGAAACCACGCCGTAAAGTACTTTGACAATAAACAGAGATGATAATACTACAAAAAGGACTGCTGCAAAAAGGACAGGAGCGGAATCCTGCCGACTCCCAGTCCAAAGAGACAGGGGATGCAGCATAGTGGGGTCCTACGGGGGGCCCAGGACAGTGACCATCCACAAGACATAATCTAAACAAATGTGTGATATTTCCGAGGTGTGCACAAAGGCATAAGTGAAACAAAAATAAAAATATAAAAGCTTATATAAAAGTGTACATATAATCCTTAAACTATCAAACCAGGTTTCATGAAGGCTGGTCAATTGTGTATGTGAGTATCGACAACAAGATAATGAATTCGGTATAGAAATAGACCAAAATAACATGTCGACGATACCACATCGCTTATCTATGAAACCATAGCAACTGTGTACTATTACTAAGTTACAAAAACCGATCTCACGTGTGAGCAACACATAGCACTATTTAGGAAAAAACAACAACAACAAAAACTCAGTGTATAGCATGGGTAGCAAGTAAGTTTACGTCCACTCGGGACGAGACTTCTCATTCAGGGAGGCTCTGAAGAACGTGGACCAGGAGTAGCTCCCCGCATCCGTGGGGAACGAACTTGTTGCCACGCGTCGTCTGGAGGGAGCACAACAGGCAATTCCGGTAGGTGGTGAAAAGCGTCCCAATCTGGTAACGGTACCGGAGGAATTCCTAAGATCGTGAAGAAGGCCTGTAAATCCGAAGGTCTAGAGAGACTCGCGACTTTGCCACCATGAGAGACCTGGAGGGAGAAAGGGAAGCCCCATCTGTATTTCAGCTCGAGTTTCCTGAGAGAGTCTGTAAGAGGTTTCAAGGCTCGACGTTGTTGTAAGGTCGACCAGGCGAGGTCAGGAAATATCTGAATCTTGTCCCCTTGAAAGTCAATGCTGTCCAGCTGACGGGCCGACCTCATTATTTCCTCTTTTTGGACATAATAATGGAGCCTGCAAATCACGTCTCGTGGTCTATCGGAGGGTAAGCCACGAGGACGGAGGGCTCGGTGAGCTCTATCAAATATAATGTCCTTGTTCGGATCCAGATCAATAAGTTCTCCGAATATCGTAGATAAGGCGGTTGCCAGGTCAGCCTGTTGGACACTCTCAGGTAAGCCCCTGACTCTGATATTATTTCGCCGGCCGCGATTATCCATATCCTCAATGCGTGATTTTAGAAAAGAAATATCGTCCCGTTGGTGAGATAGCACCTCCCGAAATTTAGTCAGAGAATCCACAGTAGACAATTCATGGCGTTCCAGGACATCAACACGAGTCGCAATTTGGGACATATCTTGTCGGAGCGCTGTCACTTCCTGAGTGATGGTGGAAAGTAAGCGAGTCTCCAAGGCTGAGAAGTCTTGCTTCGTGGGAAGTGACCTTACATGAGATAATATCTCGCTTATCTCCGCAGACAGAGAGGGGGCCTGTGGAGGCAACGGAGTCCCGGGGGATGTCATGTCATCCACCGGACCGTGCAGATTCGGGGAGGTCGGGACAGTTGAGGAAGTAGCGGGGATTGAGGTTGGAGTAGATAAGAACTGACGTAGGTCCGACGAATGTCGGGTCGCAGGGGATGGGGTCGCGTCCGGCTTGGTCTTGGCCTTATTTTTCTTAATCCCTCTCACCATGAGATCGGTCTTCAAATAAAGCAATATAGAATTACACTTTCACATATCCTCGGCAGAATGCAGCATGTGGGTCGTCACCATGCAAAAGCCCCCACGTGGCCTTAGGGCAACATCAGGTAGGCAGGCACATAGCTAGGGAACCAATGGCCCCGCGGGTCCGCAGGCAGCGGGAGAAGGTGTTCAGGTCACAGGGAGTTAGGAGGGGAGAGTTCCTCACCGCACCGTCGACGATCCGCAACAGTGACAGTGCAGCTCCCGTCTCCCTCCGTCTCAGGTCTTCTGAGAGCAGCCTGCAGCAGTGGAGGTAAGATGGCCGCTGGTCAGTGTGGGGTGCCGGGGACGCAGTTTTCAGCTCAATCCTCCGGGTGGCTGGGGTAAGGCAGCTCGGTTTGCCTTTGAGGTCCACTAGCAGTGGGGGAGCTTGCAGGCAGCCTTGGAATGGGAACCAGCCATTTAATGTGTTGAATGCAGAAACACAGCATATGCAGCAGCCCAGCAGCAGTGTGCCTGGAGATCAGTAAGCGCTGCAGTCCAAAGATGGCCGCCTTCTCTTGCCTCCTGGGCCAGGGAAACAGTGGAGGAACAGGGGCAATATCCTGTGGAGACGAGGGGCATGAGGGAGAGGACCAAGGAGGGGTGCAGGGGCAGCTAATTACCGCTACCACACGGCTCCCCGGGCTCCCGTTTCCGCCGTCGCGTCCGCGATCTGGCCACTGAGCTCGTCACCGGGCAGGAGTGAAAAATCTAGTCCCCGGCTTCCGGTTCAGGAGTAGGCCGCGGATCAGGAGAGCTCTCACAGGCCGTCCCGCGACTCGGGACGATTGCCGTGGGCTTGCTACTGCCGTGGGCAATGGCAGGGGTAATGTAGAGGTGTTCTGAAAGAGGGATTCCCACACTTTAAGGGGTGAGTAGAGGGAGCTCCCTGAGTTTGCTGCCGATCAGCTCTGACGCTAGGCCACGCCCCTGGCGGCGGGCTTCTGTCCCACTCAAACTTTGTAAAACATGGCGGGGGCTCTTTTATATACATGTACAGTGCCCACCTGTATATGTAAATAGGTAATTTTGCCATAGGAGAGGTATTCATTGCTGCCCAGGGCGCCCCACCTGCGCCCTGCACCCTTACAGTGACCGGAGTGTGTGAGGTGTATGGGAGCAATGGCGCACAGCTGGAGTGCTGTGCGTTACCTCAGTGAAGCACCCGAAAGGCTTCTGCTGCCTCAGAGTCTTCTTTCTTCTTTTTTTCCGGCTCTGTGAGGAGAACGGCGGCACGGCTCTGGGATGAACGCCCAGTACGAACCTGTGTTCCACTCCCTCTGGAGCTAATGGTGTCCAGTAGCGGAGAAGCAGAGCCTATCATTTAAGTAGGTCTGCTCCTCTCTCCTCAGTCCCTCGATGCAGGGAGTCTGTTGCCAGCAGTGCTCCCTGAAAATAAGAAAAAACCTAACAAATATGCTTTCTTAGCAGGAAACTCAGAAGAGCTCCCTGCAGTGCACCCATCTCTTCTGGGCACAGTCTAAAAAACTGAGGTCTGGAGGAGGGGCATAGAGGGAGGAGCCAGTGCACACCCAGAGTCTAAAGTCTTTCTTAAAGTGCCTATGTCTCCTGCGGAGCGCGTCTATTCCCCATGGTCCTTACGGAGTCCCAGCATCCTCTAGGACATTAGAGAAATCAGAAATGGTGGACGACAGGACAAAGCGCCTAAGTCCGACACCCTCCTAGCAGCGGCAAAATCCAATAAAAACACGACCTTAAGCGTAAGACATTTAAGATCCACAGACTCAAGAGGTTCGAATGGAGACTCTTGCAGGGCATTTAAGACAACAGACAGATTCCATGGAGCCACAGGAGGGACATAGGGAGGCTGAATCCTTAAAACACTGAGTGAAAGAATGAATGTCAGGAATAGACGTAATTTTCCTTTGAAACAATACCGACAAGGCAGATATATGAACCTTGAGGGAGGCCAGATGAAGGCCTAAGTCCAGGCCCTGTTGTAGAAAAGCCAAAAGTCTGAAAGTTTTGAAAGTATATGCATCATAATTCTTACCAGCACACCAGGTGAAGTAAGAATTCCAGACCCTATGATAAATCCGTGCAGAAGCCGGTTTACGGGCTTTCAACATAGTTTGAATAACCGCCTCAGAGAATCCCTTGGCCCTCAGGAGTGAAGCTTCAAGAGCCACACCGTCAAAGCCAGTCTTGCCAGGTACGGGTAGACACAAGGGCCCTGAACGAGGAGGTATGGGGGTTGAAGTAGAAGAGGACGCTCTATCGAGAGACCCTGCAGGTCTGAGAACCAATGCCGTCTGGGCCACGCTGGAGCGACTGAAAGTAGTATTCCTCTTTCTTGCTTGAACTTCCGTAGTACCCTGGGCAGGAGTGACACTGAAGGGAACACGTATGGCAGCCGAAAGTTCCATGGAATTGCCAGTGCGTCCACGAATGCTGTTTAAGGATCCCTTGTCCTTGATCTGAAGACTGGTACCTTTTGATTGTGTCAAGATGCCATCAGGTCTACATCTGGTAGGCCCCACTTGTCAACCAGGAGTTGAAAGCCTTCCAGATGAAGACTCCACTCTCCGGCGTCAACGTCCTGACGACTGAGGAAATCCGCTTCCCAGTTGAGGATTCCGGGAATGAACACTGCTGATATTGCTGGCAGATGGCGTTCCGCCCAATTTAGAATCTTTGATACTTCCAGCATTGCCATGCGGCTTTGAGTGCCGCCTTGATGATTTATGTACGCCACCGTGGTGGCGTTGTCTGACTGTACTTGAACAGGCCTGTTCTGTACTAGAGGCAGGGCCAGAGTCAACGCAATGAACACTGTCCGCAATTCCAGAATGTTTATCAGGAGGAGAGATTCCTCCCTGGTCCACCGACCCTGGAGAGAGTGTTGCTCCAACATCGCACCCCAATCCCACAGACTGTCATCCATTGTCAGGAGGACCCAGCTGGAGATCCAGAAATTACTCAACTCCGCAGGAATAGGATAACAAGCTAGCATCTTTTTAGACAGGTCAAATGTATTTCCTGGCGATGACCAGGATTCCTGACATATTGCAATTAAGTGGTCAGAATGTGGTAAGACTACCTTAGCAACTTTCTGACGTTTGAACTTATCAGGTTTCTTAGACGCAGAAATAGGCTCAATGTCATAATATATTTGAAGAATTAGCTTAATAGCCTCCACTAGGTCAGGAACGTCAACCTGGGTTGTAGATTCCTCATCAGAAGCAACTGTATCAGTGTCTGACGGATCAGTATATTCCCCATCCTCATCAGAAGAATTATCCAAAATATTAGTGGATTGTGAGGAAGAAATGGCCCTTTTAGATGACCCCTAGGCCCCAGAGGGGCATGGGGTAGACTTTTGTCTAACCAAGGATTGATTTAATTGTTGTAATTGGGTAGACAGAGTATCCGCCCAGGGCGGATTAACTACAGGGACAACATGTGGCTGCAATGGCAGAGGAGGTCCCACAGGGGGCGCAAGACATGTCACAAGTGTACTCAGCATACCTGAGAACGCTGCCCAAGGTGGGACTTGATTGGCCACAGGTACCGCAGGTACAGTAGCGGCTCTTGCCACGGGCAAGCAGGCTTTTTGCCCGAGGCGCCGCTACCCTGAGGGCGCCGCCGTGACAAGAGCCGCTACTAAGCCTCCCTCCCCGCTCCCGAGCTGCAGTGAGCGCCGTGTGCGCCCGCTGCAGCCGGCGTCACTACTGACGCTAGAGGTCAAAATTGACCCCTAGGGTCAGTGCGGCGCTGCTATGGGAGAGACGTCATGACGTCTCTCCCATAGAGAGGAGTTGGCGCCCGGAGACAACGGCAGCAGCGGACCAACGGAAGCAGGAGCGAGGCACGTAAGTATTTTGATTTTTCTTTTAGTGTTTCAACGCAGCGCTACAACAGGGGGCACATACAGGGGGCACATACAGGGGGCACAGCTACTAGGGGCAGTATTAATGGGGGCACAGCCACAAGGGGGACATACAGGGGCCACAGCTACAAGGGGCAGTACTAATGGGGGCACAGCTACAAGGGGCAGTACTAATGGGGGCACAGCTAAAAGGGGCAGTAGTACTGGGGCACAGCTACAAGGGGCAGTAGTACTGGGGGCACAGCTACAAGGGGAAGTACTACTGGGGGCACATCTACAAGGGGCAGTACTACTGGGGGCACAGCTAAAAGAGGCAGTACTACTGGGGGCACATCTGGGGGCACATACTGGGGCACTGCTACAGGGGGAACAGCTACTGGGGGCAAATCAACTGGGGGCACAGCTACAAGGGGCACAACTACAGGGGGCACATACTGGGGCACTGCTACAGGGGGAACAGCTACTGGGGGCAAATCAACTGGGGGCACGGCTACTGGGGGCACAGCTACAGGGGGAACTACTACAGGGGACACTGCTACAGGGGGCACAGTTACAGGGGGCACAACTACTAGGGGCACTGCTACAGGGGGCAAATTAACTAATTAACTAGGGGCACAGCTACTGGGGCAAATCTACAGGGGGGCACCAATACTGGGGGCACAACTACAGGTGGCACAACTACAAGGTGCACATACTGAGGTCACCGCTACAGGGGGAACAGCTACAGGGGGCATATCTACTGGGGGGCACAACTACTTGGGGCAGATCTGAGGGCACAACTACTGGGAGCATAATTGTGGCCACGACCCTCCCCTATGAAGCCATGCCCCTGCTTAGCTGCTGGGGGGGGGGGGCGCCAGTGGAAACTTTCGCACTGGGCGCCACAATGTGTAGAACCGGCCCTGCGCAGGTAGACTGGGTGTATGGCACTCAGCGCCTGAATCAGCAGCTAAAACTTCCCCTTCAGCTAAATCCGTGGCGCCAGCACTGCAGGATGCAGAAGCGTCCGCAGATTTCCCGCCTTGTGTAGCAGACAATATAGGGAATGTATCCGTAGGGAGTAACTGTACAATATAGCCAGACAAACACAATATCTGCGAAAAAACCCTATTTCAGGGGTGGCCAAACAGTCGATCGCGATCGACTGGTCGATCGCGGACATGCGACCAGTCAATTGCGATCCGCCGCCCATCCACCCGAGGCGAGGAGAGCGCAGCGCGCGCCTCTCCTGCCTGCTACCCTGCCCCTCAGTCTGGTCTCCGGCAGTGACGGCAGTGTATAGCTCAAATCAGGCGACGGATCGTTAGCCAATGAGAGCCCGCGGACCGGCGCCTGATTTGAGATATACACGCTGCCGTCACCGCCGGAGACCAGACTGAGAGGCAGGGCGGCAGGCAGGAGAAGCGCGCGCTGCGCTCTCTACACAGCGGTGAGCAGCACTGTCGGGGCATATGTGGCACTGTGGGGGCATATCTGGCACTGTGGGGTCATATCTGTTTCTGGCACTGTGGGGGCATATCTGGCACTGTGGGGGCAAATCTAGCACTGTGGGAACATGGCATTGTGGGGTCATACCTGTATCTGGACTGTGGGGGCATACCTGGAACTGTGGGATCATATGTGGCACTGTGGGGTCATATCTGTATCTGGCACTGTGGGGGCATATCTGGAACTGTGTGGGCAAATCTAGCACTTTGGGCACATGGCACTGTGGGGTCATATCTGTATCTGGCACTGTGGGGGCATATCTGGCACTGTGGGGGCATATCTGGCACTGTGGGGGCAAATCTAGCACTGTGGGCACATGGCACTGTGGGGTCATATTTATATCTGGACTGTGGGGGCATATGTGGCACTGTGGGGGCATATCTGTATCTGGCACTGTGGGGGCATATCTGGCACTGTGGGGGCATATCTGGCACTGTGGGGCATATGTGTATCTGGCACTGTGCAGGCACATGTGTTTGAGGTTTTTACCTGTGGGGGCCAATGTGTTATTTCGTGCGAGACAGTCATTACACTCTGTGCAGCATGGCACTGTGGGGTCATATCTGTATCTGGCACTGTGGGGGCATATGTGGCACTGTGGAGGCATATGTGGCACTGTGGAGGCATATGTGGCACTGTGGGGGCATATCTGTATCTGGCACTGTGGGGGCAAATCTAGCACTGTGGGCAGATGGCATTGTGGGGTCATATCTGTATCTGGACTGTGGGGGCATATCTGGCACTGTGGGATCATATGTGGCACTGTGGGGTCATATCTGTATCTGGCACTGTGGGGGTATATCTGGAACTGTGGGGGCAAATCTAGCACTGTGGGGGCAAATCTAGCACTGTGGGCACATGGCACTGTGGGGTCATATCTGTATCTAGCACTGTGGGGGCATATCTGGCACTGTGGGGGCATATCTGGCACTGTGGGGGCATATTTGTATCTGGACTGTGGGGGCACATGTGGCACTGTGGGGGCATATGTGGCACCGTGGGCACATGGCTCTGTGGGGTCATATTTGTATCTGGACTGTGGAGGCATATGTGGCACTGTGGGGGCATATCTGTATCTGGCACTGTGGGGGCATATCTGGCACTGTGGGCACATGGCACTGTGGGGGCATATGTGGCACTGTGGGGGCATATCTGGCACTGTGGGGGCATATCTGGCACTGTGGGGGCATATCTGGCACTGTGGGGGCATATGTGTTTGAGGTTTTTACCTGTGGGGGCGAATGTGTTATTTTGTGCGAAACAGTCATTACACTCTGTGCAGCAAGGCTACGTCCCTTTTTTTGTTATACCACGCCCCTTTTTTGGGGGGGTGCGCTATTATCCCACCTAGGTAGATCACAAAAGCTTTTCAGCTTTCAAAGTAGATCGCCGACTCCAAAAGTCTGGCCACCACTGCCCTATGTTATGTGACAGATATATATATATATATATATGACCCTGACGCACCTAGCTCCTCAGGGGTACAGAACAGAGTGATAGCAATTATGGTGGCCAATCCCGGGATCGACGGGACCCCGGGATTTAGGGCCAAAAATGGCTGGGATTCAATCCCGGGATTGGAAGCTCCAATCCCGGGTATTGAGGGATCAGCGTTGAGCGTCCACAGGACGCGCAGACGCCACCCGGCTCCCTTCTTCCGGCTCCCCAGCGCAGCGTGAGAGGTCACGCTGCGCCGTCAGCCACTGCTGGGACCCGCCAGCAGCGATCAAAGGATGTTCCACAACCGCGCGCCCGCCCACGGTATATGGTGAGAGTTATGTGTGCGGGGCGAGGGGGCGGCCACATAGCTAAGAGCCAATCCCCCATTTTTCAATCCCGATACCCGGGATTGAAAAAATGGCCCGGGATTGGCTTCCCTAATAGCAATATGTGATACAGGAGAATGGAATCCCACACAACAGCTACAGGCACACTCAGTCACAAGTACAATGCAGAAGTTATTACAGATAAACAATAAAACTGCACTGGACTAGTAAAACTACATATAAATATGTAGGGTGGTCTTCAGTATGCCGGCTGTCGGGATCCCGATGCACAGTATACCGGCGCAGGAATCCCGACAGCCGGCATACCGACACTTATTCTCCCTCGTGGGGGTCCACGACCCCACTGGAGAGAGAATAAAATAGCGTGCACCGTGCCCGCAGCGTGGCGAACGCAGTGAGCCCGCAAAGGGCTCATTTGCGCTCGCCACACTGTCGGTATGCCGGCGGTCGGGTTCCCGGCGCCGGTATGCTGGTCGTCGGGAGCCCGACCGCCGGCATACCACACTACACCCAAATATGTATGAGTATAGATATAACAATGCACAGTAGATACTGAATATATATCACAGAATACTTGTACCAAATAATAAGATTTTACTCACCGGTAAATCTATTTCTCGTAGTCCGTAGTGGATGCTGGGAACTCCGTAAGGACCATGGGGAATAGACGGGCTCCACAGGACACTGGGCACTCTAAGAAAGATTTAGTACTACTGGTGTGCACTGGCTCCTCCCTCTATGCCCCTCCTCCAGACCTCAGTTAAGGAAACTGTGCCCGGAAGAGCTGACATTACAAGGAAAGGATTTTGGAATCCAGGGTAAGACTCATACCAGCCACACCAATCACACCGTATAACTTGTGATAAACTTACCCAGTTAACAGTATGAACAAACAACAGAGCATCAACCAATGGATGCCAACATAACCCTTTATTAAGCAATAACTATATACACGTATTGCAGAAAGTCCGCACTTGGGACGGGCGCCCAGCATCCACTACGGACTACGAGAAATAGATTTACCGGTGAGTAAAATCTTATTTTCTCTAACGTCCTAGTGAATGCTGGGGACTTCGTAAGGACCATGGGGATTATACCAAAGCTCCCAAACGGGCGGGAGAGTGCGGATGACTCTGCAGCACCGAATGGGCAAACACAAGGTCCTCCTCAGCCAGGGTATCAAACTTGTAGAATTTTGCAAATGTGTTTGAACCCGACCAAGTAGCAGCTCGGCAAAGCTGTAATGCCGAGACCCCTCGGGCAGCCGCCCAAGAAGAGCCCACCTTCCTTGTGGAATGGGCTTTCACTGATTTTGGATGCGGCAATCCAGCCGCAGAATGAGCCTGCTGAATCGTGTTACAGATCCAGCGAGCAATAGTTTGCTTTGAAGCAGGAGCACCCAGCTTGTTGGATGCATACAGGATAAACAGCGAGTCAGTCTTCCTGACTCCAGCCGTTCTGTTAACATAAATCTTCAAAGCCCGGACTACGTCAAGCAACTTGGAATCCTCCAAGTCACAAGTAGCCGCAGGCACCACAATAGGTTGGTTCAAATGAAAAGATGACACCACCTTTGGCAGAAATTGCGGACGAGTCCGCAATTCTGCCCTGTCCATATGGAAAACCAGATAGGGGCTTTACATGACAAAGCCGCCAATTCTGACACACGCCTAGCCGAAGCTAAGGCCAACAGCATGACCACTTTCCACTTGAGATACTTTAGCTCCACAGACTTAAGTGGCTCCAACCAGTGGGATTTCAGGAAACCCAACACCACGTTAAGATCCCAAGGTGCCACTGGTGGCACAAAAGGGGGCTGAATATGCAGCACTCCCTTAACAAACGTCTGAACCTCAGGCAGTGAAGCCAGTTCTTTTTGAAAGAAAACGGATAGGTCCGAAATCTGGACCTTTATGGACCCTAATTTTAGGCCCATAGTCACTCCTGACTGTAGGAAGTGCAGGAATCGACCCAGCTGGAATTCTTCTGTAGGGCCTTCCTGGCCTCACACCAAGCAACATATTTTTTGCTGTCTTGTCCTTCCTAACCTTTATAAGCGTAGGAATAACTTCATCCGGAATGCCTTTTTCCGCTAGGATCCGGCGTTCAACCGCCCTGCCGTCAAACGCAGCCGCAGAAAGTCTTGGAACAGACAGGGCCCTTGTTGCAACAGGTCCTGTCTGAGAGGCAGAGGCCATGGGTCCTCTGTGAGCATTTCTTGGAGTTCCGGGTACCAAGTCCTTCTTGGCCAATCCGGAACAATGAGTATTGTTCTCACTCCTCTTTTTCTTACAATTATCAGCACCTTTGGTATGAGAGGAAGAGGAAGAAACACATAGACCGACTGGAACACCCACGGTGTTACTAGTGTGTCCACAGCTATCGCCTGAGGGTCCCTTGACCTGGCGCAATACCTTTTTAGCTTTTTGTTGAGGCGGGACGCCATCATGTCCACCTGTGGCAGGTCCCGTCGATTTGCAATCTGCGTGAAGACTTCTTGGTAAAGTCCCCACTCTCCCGGGTGAAGGTCGTGCCTGCTGAGGATGTCTGCTTCCCAGTTGACCACTCCCGGAATGAACACTGCTGACAGTGTGCTTACGTGATTCTCCGCCCAGCGAAGAATTCTGGTGGCTTCTACCATCGCCACCCTGCTCTTTGTGCCGCCTTGGCGGTTTACATGAGCCACTGCGGTGATTTTGTCTGACTGGATCAGAACCGGTTGGTCGCGAAGCAGGGTCTCCGCTTGACTTAGGGCAGGGCCGAAACTAGGATTTTCGTCACCCGGAGCAAGGCAATAGTTTGCAACCCCCCCCCCCCCCCCCACACACACACACACACACACACACAAAAAAAAAACAACAACAGTAAAACAAACTCTGTCAGACTAAAATATCAGATTACCAGGAAATTTTAAAAAAATGAGATACTATTGGACAATATTCCCCTATGTGCATCATATGCCCTACAGTATGCGTCACATGCCCTGCCAGTGTGTTCAACTACATGCTCCACTATAGCAGGGGTGGGGAACCGCAGGCCCGAGGGCCGTATAAGGCCCGCAAAGCCACTTGATCCGGCCCTCCCAGGCTCACCTAACCAAGGGAGATGCCGGGCGCATGCTGAGATTTTGTTACTAGCAGGCGCCCGGCTTGTTCCTCTCAGCAGCAGCCAGAGGTAGGAGCTCACTCCTGAGCTCCGGCTTCTGACTCTGGCAGTGTGCGTGTGTGCCTGTGCGGTGTTATGGGAGAGATGTCCTGACGTCTCTCCCATAGTTCTGAGGAGCGGGCAGCCAGGCAGAGGGCATGGGTCCGGAAGCAGGAGCGGGGCTGGTGAGTATTGTGTTTTTTCTTTCTTTTTAATGTGTGTGTGTGTAAGCGGCGCTACTAGGGGTCATATCTAATGGGGGCAGGCTAATTTTTAAGTTGATCATTTTTGCATGGCCCCCGAAGGATTTTATACATATCCAAATGGCCCTTGGTAGAAAAAAGGTTCCCCACCCCTGCACTATAGCATAACACTTCGTCACTGCACTACATTCTCCTACCCACTGCACTACATCACTATACTACATCCCCTACACGCTGAACTACATCACTACACTACATGACCCTATGCTCTGCACTACATACCCTATATGCTACACTACATCACTACACTACATTCCCTTATATTCTACACCACATCAGTGCACTACATGACCCTATATACTGCAATACATTTCTACACTACATACCCTATATGGTACACTACATCACTACACTACATCCGCTTATATGCTACACCACATCAGTGTACTACATACCCTTATTTACTGCAATAAATTACTACACTACATACCCTATATGGTACACTACATCACTACACTACATCCCCCTATAAGCTACACCAAATCCCCCCATCTGGGAGGCAAAGCGGAGCTTGATACTGCTTACTGAGAGCACAGTGCGCTTCTATAGCTTGTACAGTGCACTGCACGCTAGTCGCAGCACTGCGTGGCAAAGAAGAGAGTTTAAGACAGTAGCCGGCATAGAAGAGATCCCAGGTACTGGAGCTCACCTGCACAGCATTAGAGCCAGCTGTGGGCAGACAGGTGGGTCAGAGACATTGCCAAGGGTGCTGTCTGGTGCCTCACTGGAGCAGCACAGCACTGCCGGTAAAAAAAAAAACCTTAAAAAAAACCCTGTTCCTCTGTAACTCCTTGGCGCCCCCTCAAATCCTGCAACCAGGGCGCATGCCCCCTTAGCCCCCCCTAGTTACGGCCCTGCTTAGGGCGTTGTATATGGCCCTTAGTTCCAGGATATTTATGTGAAGGCAAGTCTCCTGCCTTGACCACAGCCCTTGGAAATTTCTTCCGTGTGACTGCCCCCCACCCTCAGAGGCTTGCATCCGTGGTCACCAGGACCCAGTCCTGAATGCCGAATTTGCGACCTTCGAGAAGGTGAGCACTCTGCAGTCACCACAGGAGAGACACCCTTGCTCTGGGGGATAGGGTGATTAACCGATGCATCCGAAGATGTGATCCGGACCACTTGTCCAGTAAGTCCCATTGGAAGATATGGAACCTGCCGAAGGGAATGGCCTCGTATGATGCCACCCTCCTTCCCAGGACTCGAGTGCAGTGATGCACTGACACCTGTTTTAGTTTTAATAGATTCCTGACCAGTGTCACGAGCTCCTGAGCTCTCTCTATCGGGAGATGAACCTTTTTCTGGTCTGTGTCTAGGATCATGCCTAGGAGAGGCAGATGAGCTGTAAGAACCAACTGCGACTTTGAAATATCTAGAATCCAGCCGTGTTACCGTTTCACTTCCAGAGAAAGTGATACGCTGTTCAGCAACTGCTCTCTTGATCTCGCTTTTATGAGGAGATCGTCCAAGTACGTGATAATAGTGACACCTTGCTTCCGCAGGAGCACCATCATTTCCGCCATTACCTTGGTGAATCTTCTCAAGGCCGTGGAGAGACCAAACGGCAACGTCTGAAATTGGTAATGACCCTCCCGTACCGCAATTCTGAGGTACGCCTGATGAGGTGGATAAATGGGGACATGAAGGAATGCATCCTTTATGTCCCGAGTCACCATAAAATCTCCCCCTTACAGGCTTGCAATAACCGCTCTTAGCGATTCCATCTTGAACTTGAACCCTTTCAGGTATATGTTCAGGGATTTTAAATTCAATATGGGTCCTACCGAACCGTCTGGTTTCGGGACTACAACATGGTTTAATAATAACCCCCTCCTTGTTGAAGGAGGGGAACCTTGACCACCACCTGTTGAAGATACAATTTATGAATTGCAGTTAACACTGTTTCCCTCTCGTGGGGGGAAGCCGGCAGGGCCGTCGGTGAGGGGGCATCTTCTCAAAGTCCAGCTTGTATCCCTGAGACACAATATCTATTGCCCAGGGATCTAACAGGGAGTGAACCCACTTGTGGCTGAACTTACGAAGGCTCCGCCTGTGGAGCCCCAGCGACATGCGGTGGATTTTTGTAGAGGCCGGGGAGGACTTCTGTTCCTGGGAATTAGCTGTGTTGTGCAACTACTTTCCTTTGCCCCCGCCTCTGGCAAGAAAGGACGCACCTCGGACTTTCTTGTTTCTTTATTCGAAAGGCTGCATTTGATAATGTCGTGCTTTCCTAGGCTGTGCAGGAATATAAGGCAAAATATCAGAATTACCAGCTATAGCTGTGGAGACCAGGTCCGAGAACCCTTCTCCACACAATCCTCAGCCTTCCACATGCCTCTTAAGTCGGCATCATCTGTCCATTGCATATTCTACAGTACACGTCAAGCAGAAATCGACATAGCTTTGACTCTAGGACCCAGTATACTCATGTCTCTTTGGGCATGTTTTATATATATATATATATATATATATATATATACCTATCACTTAAGACAGCATCTTTAATATATATATATATATATATATATCTCTATATATCTCTCTCTCTCTCTATATATATATATATGCATACTAGGGTCACAATCTCTGCTGATAAGGTACCTGTCCACGCTTCCACAGCGCTATAAACCCATGCCGACACAATCGCCGGTCTGAGTAGTATACTAGAATGTGCACGCTATCTGCAGGATCCCTGAGAATAGCTAGTGCTACCTTCTGTGCAAACCTGACACCCTAGGGGAAGATTCCCATCACATCCTGGCCCTAGTGGGAAAAGGATACTGCTTGAGAATTGTTTGTGGGAAGCTGCAGTCTCTTGTCTGGAGATTCCCGCTGTTTTTCCTCATGAGAGGAGGGAAATTTACCTCAGCTTTCTTCCCCTTAACATGTGTACCCTTGTGTCAGGGACAGATGAGTCATCAGTGATATGCAAATCATCTTTTATTACAATAATCAGTGGTCGAAGTGGGGCGGTATACGGCGGTATGGTATACCGCCACTTCTTCCACTGACCTGGAAATGAGCCAAGAAAGTGCAGCAGGAGGCGAGGGAAGTGGCATCCTGCTGCACATGGTGCTCACCATCCCTGTGCGGCGGCCGGCGGCTGTGTAGAGCGCTGTGTTAGCTCACAGCCGCTCACCGCTGTCAGCCACCCGCTGCTCCCGCTCACCAGCCGGCCGCCGGCCCTGCTCAACAGCCGGCCCCACTCACCAGCCGGCCGCCGGCCCCACTCACCAGCCGGCCCCACTCACCAGCCGGCCGCCGGCCCCGCTCACCAGCCGCCCGGCCCCAACTCACTGCTGCCAGAAACAAATAAGGTAATGTTCCCCTGCTGTCACCTCTCTCCCTGCTGTTCCTGTCGTCACCCTCCCTGTCGTCACCCTACCTGTCATCACAGTCGTCACTCTCCCTGTCGTCACTCTCCCTGTCGTCACTCTCCGTCGTTACTGTCGTTACTCTCCCTGTCGTCACTCTCCCTCTGTCGTCACTCTCTCCCCCGTCTCTCTCTCTCTGTGTCGTCACTGTCTCTCCCTGTCGTCACTCTCCCTGTCGTCACTCTCCCTGTCGTCACTCTCTCCGTCACTCTCTCCCTGTCGTCACTCTCCCTGTCGTCACTCTCCCTGTCGTCACTCTCGTCACTCTCCCTGTCGTCACTCTCGTCACTCTCCCTGTCGTCACTCTCGTCACTCTCCCTGTCGTCACTCTCCCTGTCGTCACTCTCCCTCTGTCGTCACTCTCCCTCTGTAGTCACTCTCTCCCCCTTCTCTCTCTCTCTGTTGTCACTGTCTCTCCCTGTCGTCACTCTCCCTGTCGTCACTCTCTCCGCCACTCTCTCCCTGTCGTCACTCTCGTCACTCTCCCTGTCGTCACTCTCGTCACTCTCCCTGTCGTCACTCTCGTCACTCTCCCTGTCGTCACTCTCGTTACTCTGCCTGTCGTCACTCTCCCTCTGTCGTCACTCTCCCTCTGTCGTCACTCTCTCTCCCCCTGCCTCTCTCTCTGTCATCACCGTCTCTCCCTGTCGTCACTCTCCCTGTCGTCACTCTCTCCGTCACTCTCTCCATGTCGTCACTCTCCCTGTCGTCACTCTCCCTGTCGTCACTCTCGTCACTCTCCCTGTCGTCACTCTCGTCACTCTCCCTGTCGTCACTCTCGTCACTCTGCCTGTCATCACTCTCGTCACTCTGCCTGTCGTCACTCTCGTCACTCTGCCTGTCGTCACTCTGCCTGTCGTCACTCTCGTCACTCTCCCTGTTGTCACTCTCCCTGTCGTCACTCTCCCTGTCGTCACTCTCGTCACTCTGCCTGTCGTCACTCTCCCTCTGTCGTCACTCTCTCTCCCCCTGTCTCTCCCCCTGCCTCTCTCCCTGTCGTCACTGTCTCTCGCTGTTGTCACTCTCGCTGTAGTCACTCTCGCTGTCATCACTCTCGCTGTCGTCACTCTCTCCCTGTCGTCACTGTTGTCACTCTCTCCCTGTCGTCACTGTCGTCACTCTCTCCCTGTCGTCACTCTCTCCCTGTCGTCACTCTCTCCCTGTCGTCACTGTCGTCACTCTCTCCCTGTCGTCACTGTCGTCACTCTCTCCCTGTCGTCACTGTCGTCACTCTCTCCCTGTCGTCACTGTCGTCACTCTCTCCCTGTCGTCACTGTCGTCACTCTCTCCCTGTCATCACTGTCGTCACTCTCTCCCTGTCGTCACTGTCGTCACTCTCTCCCTGTCGTCACTCTGGCTGTACCTGCTGTCACAATTTCTGCTCATTCGGTGTGCTACAATGTGAATTTTGGCTCAATCAGTGTGCTACAATGTGAATTTTGGCTCATTCAGTGTGCTACAATGTGAATTTCGACTCATTCAGTGTGCTACAAGGTGAGTTTCGGCTCATTCAGTGTGCTACAATGTGAATTTCGGCTCATTCAGTGTGCTACAATGTGAATTTTGGCTCATTCAGTGTGCTACAATGTGAGTTTCGGCTCATTCAGTGTGCTACAATGTGAATTTTGGCTCATTCAGTGTGCTACAATGTGAATTTTGGCTCATTCAGTGTGCTACAATGTGAGTTTCGGCTCATTCAGTGTGCTACAATGTGAATTTTGGCTCATTCAGTGTGCTACAATGTGAATTTCGGCTCATTCAGTGTGGTACAATGTGAGTTTCGGCTCATTCAGTATGGTACAATGTGAGTTTCGGCTCATTCAGTGTGCTACAATGTGAATTTTGGCTCATTCAGTGTGCTACAATGTGAGTTTCGGCTCATTCAGTGTGCTACAATGTGAGTTTTGGCTCATTCAGTGTGCTACAATGTGAGTTTCGGCTCATTCAGTGTGCTACAAAGTGAATTTTGGCTCATTCAGTGTGCTACAATGTGAATTTTGGCTCATTCAGTGTGCTACAATGTGAATTTTGGCTCATTTAGTGTGCTACAATGTGAATTTCGGCTCATTCAGTGTGCTACAATGTGAATTTCGGCTCATTCAGTGTGCTACAAGGTGAATTTTGGCTCATTCAGTGTGCTACAATGTGAGTTTCGGCTCATTCAGTGTGCTACAAGGTGAATTTTGGCTCATTCAGTGTGCTATAATGTGAAAGGGGCACCAGTACTAGATAGTATAAGGTGTTCTACTAGATGGGACACGCCCCCTATTGGGTGGCCTCGCCCCTTTTGAGTGACCACGCCCCTTTTCTGAAGCGCGCCTTCGGCGCGCGCATAATTACATCCTTGACTTTTGCATACCCCCACTTCAAAATTTCCACTTCGACCACTGACAATAATTATATATTGAATACCTTTCAGCCATCTTGGCTGTAACTTTGCATTATCGTAGTTGACACTGGAGTCAAACTCCGTGTCGATATCAGTGTTTATTATTTTGGATAGTGAGCATTGTGAGACTCTGAAGATCTCTGTGAAATAGGGACAGACAAGGGTAGATTTCCTGTCTGTTCTCTAATCTTTTGTGCAATAAATTCACCTCAGCTCTTACACATATCCAAACAGGTGTCGGCGTTGTCGACGGAGACACCCTCTCACACACATATTTGCTCTATCTCCTCCTTAGGGGAGCCTTTTACCTCAGACATGTCGACACACACGTACCGACACACCACACACACAGGGGATGCTCTATTTGAAGACAGTTCCCCGACAAGGCCCTTTGGAGAGACAGAGAGTATGCCAGCACACACCCCAGCGCTATATGACCCAGGAATCACACAGTAGTGTTAACCCAGTAGCTGCTGTATATATTGTTTTTACGCCAAATTTATGTGCCCCCCCCCCCCCCTCTCTTTTTCACCCTCTCTATCGTGCAGGGGAGAGCCTGGGGAGCTTCCTCTCAGCGGATCTGTGGAGAGAAAATGGCGCTGGTGAGTGCTGAGGAAGAAGGCCCTGCCCCCTCAGCGGCGGGCTTCTCCTGTGATTTTGTGTACAATTAATGGCGGGGGCTCATGCATATAACAGTGTCCAACTGTATATATGCTGCTTTTGCCAGGAGGTACTTAATTGCTGCCCAGGGTGCCCCCCCTCTGCGCCCTGCACCCTACAGTGACCGGAGTGTGTGGGTGTAATGCGGGAGCAATGGCGCACAGCTGCAGTGCTGTGCGCTTACTCATGTGAAGACTGGAGTCTTCTGCCGCCGATTTCGATGTCTTCTTGCTTCTGCCGGCTTCTGTCTTCTGGCTCTGCGAGGGGGACAGCGGCGCGGCTCCGGGAACGGACGACAAGGTCAGGTCCTGTGTTCGATCCCTCTGGTGCTAATGGTGTCCAGTAGCCTAAGAAGCGCAACCTAGCCGCAGTTAGTAGGTTTGCTTCTCTCCCCTCAGTCCCACGTAGCAGTGAGTCTGTTGCCAGCAGAAGCTCTCTGAAAATAAAAAACCTAACTAAAATACTTTCTTATTAGCAAGCACAGGAGAGCTCACTAAAGTGCACCCAGCTCCTTCCAGGCATAGATTCTAACTGAGGTCTGGAGGAGGGGCATAGAGGGAGGAGCCAGTGCACACCAGTAGTACTAAATCTTTCTTAGAGTGCCCAGTGTCCTGCGGAGCCCGCTATTCCCCATGGTCCTTACGGAGTCCCCAGCATCCACTAGGACGTTAGAGAATTTCATATAGAAGTACACTTGTTCTTAACTAACACTGTCTAAAATGACATGTAGAATACTTAAGTGTCCTGTAAATGCACAGCGCTGATGAGACAGGCGGCTTTACAAAGGAGACAGAGCCCTGCAGTCCCGGAGATCACCCCAGCTAGTAGTGAAGATGGCGCCAAAATCTCTGTCATGGAGTGAGGGAGGGAGAGATGCAGCTCCAGGGAGGGAACACCAGCAGTAGATGGCGCCCGGAGCTGGGGGAGGAGCTACAGGTCAGCACCTTTTCCCCTATGCTGGACTTCACCACCGGGTACTATGGAGCCTATTGTGAATGGATTTTAGTAAATCCGACCTGTGCTCCCTGCCCTGGTGGATATAGTGGGGTCCCTGTACAGTACAGTGTCCACGCCAGCGGCGCAGTCCGTCTCCTGGGACCGCGATTTACCGGCAGCTCCCACCTGGGGGACCCTCTTACCTCCTCCCTCATGTGCAGCCACGCGATCCAGGAGAGCATCAGCGGTGTGTGCCTGAAGTCCGGTGCGCCTCCGCTGCAAGCAGAGCCGGCCCTAACCAATATGATGCCCTAGGCAAGATTTTGGCTGGTGCCCCCTAGCACCACCGCTGGTTCCGCCTCTGACCTTGCACCTCTTTCCCAGCACCTTCACCCCTCACCCATAGCAGTCCTTATTTTGGTGTTTGTACCCCATATAACAGTTTGCACATTTGGCGCACAGCCCAAAAAGGGGTGTGTTTTTGATGACAAGGGGAATGGCCACACAATAGTAACCCCAATTCCAATTATGCCACACAACACTGCAACTTCATTCACATTTGATCATGCGATAGTGTTCATAATTCATATTACATCCCACAGTAGTATTACTTTACCTTATAAACGTTACTACTCACAGTAGAGCCCCTTATTCACATTACATCACACTCTATTGCTCTTTATTCACATTAAACGACACAGTAGTGCCCTTTCTATATGCAACACCACATAGTAGAGCACCTTATACACATAATGCCACATGTTAGTAATGCATTTATACACATAATTCCACACAGTAATGCCCCTTACACATATGAGACACATTAGTAATGTCCTTATAAACATAATGCGCCTTACACATTATGACAACCTTTATTAATGCCCTTTTACACATAATGTCCCTTACACATAAGCCGCACATTATTAATGCCCTTATACACATAATGAAACACATAGTGCCCCCTACACATTTGCTGCACATTATTAGTGACCCTATACACATAATGACACACATACAGTAGTACCCTTTTACACATATGTCGCACATTATTAATGCCCTTATACACATAATGACACGCATAATGCCTCTTACACATATGTTGCACATTATTAATGCATTTTTACATCACACATAATGCTCCTTACACATATTTCGAACACTACTGCACAACCAACCCACTCACATGCACACAGCAATCACACTGCCACTAACACTGTGACCTCTGCGTCTGCTTGGATACAGATGTGTCCTCATAAATATTGCCTCAATGCTAACATCTGGCACCTTTTTTTATGAAAATGCAACTTATTTGCATTGCTATGTGGCTAGGATGCACAAGCAGCTTCTACTGATTAAAATGGTATGCGGCATGCCTATATACTGTGTGAGACTGTGGCTGTATCTGCATATGAAATGCTACACACAGAATATAGGCATGTCGCATATCATTTTAATCAGCAGAAGCTGCTGATGCCCCTAAGCATATCAAATGCCCTAGGCAATTGCCTAGTTTGCCTATGCCTATGGCCGGCTCTGGCTGCAAGTACCCAGGAACCCAGCCGCAGGAGTATGCAGCGCTGCTGGGGGAGGTGATGGAGCCGCAGCACAAAATGTAAGACTGACATAAATAGTGCTGCGGCCCGTGAAGTCTTCTTAAAAAGCTCTTTTTAGGGCTGCCTAGCGCAGCCCCACCAGTTGGTGCCTGCACTGCAGGCACCAACTAACAAAATGAGCTACAGTGCCTGGAGGCGGGGTTATAGAGGAGGCGGTGCAATGCATCCCGGAAACAGTCAAAGCTTTAGCCTGTTGGTGCCTCGGATCAAGATCCAACTCTACACCCCGATGTTATTCCCTGTGGAATACCAGTGTACCCGGCAGCAGAAATATTTTTTTTTAAAGTGCGCAATAGAACCTGGGGTGCAGCTACAAAAGGTGCAAAAGAGTACACATCCCATATGAACTCATTTAACAATAATGAAACAAAAAAATCTTTGCACAATATTATGAGCACTCTCCAGATACCAAGTTCAATTAAACATTAAAAACACCAGTGTGTATTACTCAAAAGATAATCACATTAATCACCATAAAAAGTACACAATCCTCTGATATCCACTGGAGTAAGGCAAAGATACACTGTTGAAGTTCCCGTAAATAGCTTGGAACCTACTTACTCTGGAACATCTGTGATTCCTGGGATACCCCAGGCTGATGCTGTTATGCCATAATGGAGCTTCATGTTATGTTGTTTTTCTTTGCCATTTATTGTAAGTGGATCGTGTATTTTAAACATGTTTTTTTTTAAATGATCTCTACACTATCGGGGTAATTCAGACTTAACCATAGATGTGCTAAATTTAGCACATCTACGATCACTTTTGACAGACATGCAGGGGGACGCCCAACACAGGGCTAGTCTGCCCCCGCGCACAGGTACAAAAGCATCCCACGGTGGCGATGCTTTTGTGCCTGAAGAGTAGCTCCCTACCTGCGCAGCTCCTGCACACTGGAAGGGAGCTAACCTTGGCTCTTCAGATCGTAGCAGCTGCATGTGACATCACGCAGCCGCTGTGGGCCGCTTTCGCCCCCCCCCCCAAAAGAGTCCGGTCACACCTGCGTTGCTCGGACCGCGCCCCCAAAACAGTGGCCCAACACCGCCTGCACACCCCCTCCCGCCCAGCGAATGCCTCTGCCTGTCAATCAGGCAGAGGCGATCGCTGGGCTGAGCTGCCTATCGCATCTCTGGCATGCGTCGGCGCACTGCGGCACCTGTGCAGTTCAGACCTGATCGTCCACTGTGCGAAAACGCACAGCAGCAATCAGGTCTGAATTATGTTCTGTTCTGAGTGTCTTCCATTACCATTATCACAGCAAAGTGTTACATTGTGATAGGGAGACACTTGTCTTTCAAGTAGTGAAAAGCACTAAGGAAATCAGCATCACATACTCAAGAATGCTATTTAAGGGGACTTCAACTGTGTATCTTTGCCTTATTCCAGTGTATGTCAGAGGATTTTAACCATTTAATGGTGATTAATGTGATTTTCTCTTACGTCCTAGAGGATGCTGGGGACTCCGTAAGGACCATGGGGTATAGACGGGCTCCGCAGGAGACATGGGCACTCTAAGACTTTAGATGGGTGTGCACTGGCTCCTCCCTCTATGCCCCTCCTCCAGACCTCAGTTAGATCCTGGGTCCAGAGGAGACTGGGTGCACTACAGGGGAGCTCTACTGAGTTTCTATGAAAAGACTTTTGATAGGTTTTTTTATTTTCAGGGAGCACTGCTGGCAACAGGCTCCCTGCTTCGTGGGACTGAGGGGAGAGAAGCAGACCTACTTTACTGATAGGCTCTGTTTCTTAGGCTACTGGACACCATTAGCTCCAGAGGGTCGGAACACAGGTGTCGTCCTCGCTGTTCGTCCCAGAGCCGCGCCGCCGTCCTCCTCACAGAGCCGGAAGATAGAAGCCGGGTAAGTATATGAAGTAAGAAAATGACAAAGGCGGCAGAAGACTTCAGATCTTCAGAGAGGTACCGTGCAGCGGGTGCAGGGCGCAGGGGGGGCACACTGGCCAGCAATAATAACCTCACATAACACTGGCACCATTGTTAGATCCTGCGGAGGCAGTATATTATAAAACCCCCGCCAGTATAAAAAAATGAGCGGGACCGAAGCCCGCCATCGAGGGGGCGGGGCTTGATCCTCCAGCACTAACCAGCGCCATTTTCTCCACAGCATGCTGCAGAGAAGCTGCTCCCGGACTCTCCCCTGCTGAACCAAGGAACAGGGGACAAAAAACGAGGGAGGGGGGGGGGGGGGGGCACATTTATTTGGCGCAAATCATATATATATATATATATATATATATATATATATATATATATATTCAGAAAGTGAAGAAAAGGGCGCCTACTAGTGTCTAATAAAATTATAGAGCTGGTGTGATTGAGAACAGGATACTACTTATCTGTCATAAATAGACTTTTGCTTCAGTCATAGGACCAGTACAGGTACATGAAAAAAGAAGAACAAAATAACATAGCGCGTACTGTTTTTACGCAATCACAATCTACAGATCATATAAACCAATTGTGTGTTAAAAAACTTTCTGGGTAAAGGTAAATCCCACAAATTTAAAATCCACAGCCAGGGATTTTGTTTTAAAAGTTTTTCACCATAATAAAACACACATAAAACATAAAGGTAGAAGTATAAAATATACAGTTTTCAATCTATAGATAAAATGAACCAATTATGTGTTTAAAACTTTCTGGGTATATGCAAGTCCCAAAAATTTGAAATCCACAGCCAGGGATTTTTTAAAAGTTTTTCACAAAATTTAATAAAACACATAAAACATGAAAGGTAGAAGTAATGCGAGCGTACAAGATAAAATTGAATGATAAGCTTATTTGTCCATATTAGGACTGGGATACATCAGATTTTTCGTAAGCATCCAAGATAAATAGTAAAATTTCAAACGTACAAAAAATAAGTATTAAAACAGCTTATCTGCCCATAAGGGAAGTTCAGGTGCATCAGTGTCAACGCGTTTCGTCCTTAATTAGACTTCATCATGGGGAAGTCTAATTAAGGATGAAACGCGTTGGGACTGATGCAAATTTTTGGGACTTGCATATACCCAGAAAGTTTTAAACACATAATTGGTTCATTTTATCTATAGATTGAAAACTGTATATTTTATACTTCTACCTTTATGTTTTATGTGTGTTTTATTATGGTGAAAAACTTTTAAAACAAAATCCCTGGCTGTGGATTTTAAATTTGTGGGATTTACCTTTACCCAGAAAGTTTTTTAACACACAATTGGTTTATATGATCTGTAGATTGTGATTGCGTAAAAACAGTACGCGCTATGTTATTTTGTTCTTCTTTTTTCATGTACCTGTACTGGTCCTATGACTGAAGCAAAAGTCTATTTATGACAGATAAGTAGTATCCTGTTCTCAATCACACCAGCTCTATAATTTTATTAGACACTATAGGCGCCCTTTTCTTCACTTTCTGAAAATCTTGTTTATGTGTTTTCCAAACACATATTTATTGCTTAAGGTTGCTGCCACTCTTACTTTAGAGGAAGTGTCACGTATTCTATACACTTGATTTCATATTTTATTATTTATTAATGGTAGTGCACCGTGATATCTGAGCGCCCCCGTTTCTCTTTTCGACTATATATATATATATATATATATAAATTTTTACTTACCGGTAAATCTATTTCTCGTAGTCCGTAGAGGATGCTGAGGACTCCGTAAGGACCATGGGGAGAGACGGGCTCCACAGCAGACATGGGCACTTTAAGAAAGAATTTAGTTCCTGGTGTGCACTGGCTCCTCCCTCTCTGCCCCTCCTCCAGACCTCAGTTATACCGCATTCAGATCGCAAATGCCGGATCCCAGCAGCAGCAGGGGCGGGGGTGGAGGCGGCGCTGGGAGATGAGCTCATCTCCTGCGCCGCCTCTCCCTATGCTGTGAATGGGAACCGTGTCGCATCGACGCGGCTCCCATTCACACTGCACCTGACCCGGTATTCAACCCGGGTATAATCCTTCTTTTATACCGGGTTGAATTACCGGGTCAGGCGACCTGCTATTTCGCCGAAAGTGCTTTCACATCGCACACTGCCCCATGTCGACACGGCAATATGCCGTGACGATACCGGGTTATTTGTGCGATGTGAAAGGGGTATTAGAGAACTGTGCCCAGAGGATATGGACAGTACGAGGAAAGGATTTTTGTTAATCCAAGGGCAAGATTCAAACCAGCCACACCAATCACACCGTATAACTTGTGATAACAATCCAGTAAACAGTATGACAATAACATAGCATCAGTTCACGCCCGATGCAACAATAACGTAACCCTTATTGAAGCAATAACTATATACAAGTATTGCAGAAGAAGTCCGCACTTGGGATGGGCGCCCAGAATCCTCTACGGACTACGAGAAATAGATTTACCGATGAGTAAAATCTTATATTCTCTAACATCCTAGAGGATGCTGGGGACTCCGTAAGGACCATGGGGATTATACCAAAGCTCCCAAACGGGCAGGAGAGTGCGGATGGCTCTGCAGCACCGATTGAGCAAACATGAGGTCCTCCTCAGCCAGGGTATCAAACTTATAGAATTTTGCAAAGGTGTTTGTACCCGACCAAGTAACAGCTCGACACAGCTGTAGTGCCGAGACCCCTCGGGCAGCCGCCCAAGAAGAGCCCACTTTCCTAGTGGAATGGGCCTTGATCAATTTAGGTAACGGCAATCCTGCAGTAGAATGCGCTTGCTGAATCGTGTTACAGATCCAGCGAGCAAGAGTCTGCTTTGAAGCAGGGCCGCCGAGCTTGTTGGCTGCATAAAGAAAAAACAGTGCTTCTGTTTTTCGGACTCTAGCCGTCCTGGCTACATAAATTTTCAAAGCCCTGACCACATCAAGGGACTCGGAATCCTCTAAGTCCCGTGTAGCCACAGGCACCACAATAGTTTGGTTCATATGAAAGGATGAAACCACTTTTGGCAGGAACTGAGGACGTGTCCGCAATTCCGCTCTATCCATATGGAAAACCAGATAGGGGCTTTTATGTGACAAAGCCGCTAATTCCGACACTCGCCTAGCCCAAGCCAGGGCTAATAACATGACCACCTTCCATGTGAGATATTTCAACCCCACCGTTTTCAGTGGTTCAAACCAGTGTGACTTTAGGAAGCCCAAGACCACATTAAGGTCCCAAGGCGCCACCGGAGGCACAAACGGAGGCTGAATATGCAGTACTCCCTTAACAAAAGTCTGAACTCCTGGGAGAGAAGCCAATTCTTTTTGAAAGAAAATGGATAGGGCCGAAATCTGGACCTTAATGGAGCCTAATTTAAGGCCCAAATCCACTCCAGTTTGTAGGAAGTGAAGGAAACGGCCCAGATGGAATTCTTCCGTAGGAGCATTCCTGGTCTCACACCAAGAAACATATCTTCGCCATATACGGTGATAATGTTTTGCTGTTACTTCCTTCCTAGCCTTTATCAGCGTAGGGATAACCTCCACCGGAATACCTTTTTCCGCTAGGATCCGGTGTTCAACCGCCATGCCGTCAAACGCAGCCGCGGTAAGTCTTGAAACAGACAGGGACCCTGTTGCAACAGGTCCTGCCTTAGAGGAAGAGGCCACGGATCTTCCGTGAGCATTTTCTGCAGATCTGGATGCCAGGTCCGTCGTGGCCAATCTGGAACAACGAGGATTGTTCTCACTCCTTTTCTTCTTACTATTCTAAACACCTTTAGTATGAGAGGAAGAGGAGGAAATACATAGACGGACCGGAACACCCACGGTGTCACGAGGGCGTCTACCGCTACTGCCTGAGGGTCTCTTGACCTGGCGCAATACCTCTGCAGCTTTTGGTTGAGGCGGGACGCCATCATGTCTATCTGTGGCAGTTCCCACCGACTCACAATCTGTGCAAAGACTTCTGGATGAAGTCCCCACTCTCCCGGGTGTAGGTCGTGTCTGCTGAGAAAGTCTGCTTCCCAGTTGTCCACTCCCGGAATGAACACTGCTGACAGTACACTTACATGATTCTCCGCCCAGCGAAGAATCCTGGTGGCTTCGGCCATTGCTGCTCTGCTCCTTGTGCCGCCTTGACGGTTTACATGAGCCACTGCGTTGATGTTGTCTGACTGGATCAGAACTAGTTGCTCGCGAAGTAAGGCCTCCGCTTGACATAGGGAGTTGTATATGGCCCTTAGTTCCAGGATGTTGATGTGCAGACAAGTCTCTCGACTTGACCAAAGACCCTGGAAATTTCTTCCCTGTGTGACTGCTCCCCAACCGCGGAGGCTTGCGTCCGTGGTCACCAGGATCCAATCCTGAATGCTGAATCTGCGGCCCTCGTGAAGGTGAGCACTCTGCAGCCACCACAGGAGTGACACCCTGGCCCTGGGGGACAGGGTGATCAACCGATGCACCTGTAAATGTGATCCGGACCACTCGTCCAACAGATACCATTGGAAAGTCCTCGCATGGAACCTGCAAAAGGGAATGGCCTTGTATGAGGCCACCATCTTTCCCAGGACTCAAGTGCAATGATGCACGGACACCTGTCTTGTTTTCAAAAGGTTCCTGACCAGAGTCATAAGTTCCCGGGCTTTTTCTATCGGAAGATAAACCCTTTTCTGGGTCGTGTCCAGAATCATGCCCAAGAAGGGCAGACGAGTCGTAGGAACCAACTGCGACTTTGGGATATTGAGAATCCAGCCGTGTTGTTGTAACACTTTCAGTGAAAGAGATACGCTGTTCAGCAACTGCTCTCTTTATCTCGCTTTTATGAGGAGATCGTCCAAGTACGGGATAATTGTGACACCCTGCTTGCGCAGGAGCACCATAATTTCCGACATTACCTTGGTGAAAATCCTCGGAGCCGTTGAGAGACCAAACGGCAACATCTGAAATTGGTAATGACAGTCCTGTACCGCAAATCTTAGGTACGCCTAATGAGGTGGAAAAATGGGGACATGAAGGTACGCATCCTCTATGTCCAGTGACACCATAAAATCCCCCCTTCCAGGCTCGCGATGACCGCTCTTAGCAATTCCATCTTGAACTTGAACCTCTTCAAGTATAGGTTCAGAGATTTTAAATTCAATATGGGTCTGACCGAACCGTCCAGTTTCGGAACCACAAACATGGTCGAATAATAGCGCCTTCCCTGTTGAAGGAGGGGAACCTCAACCACCACCTGCTGAAGATAAAATTTTTGTATTGCATTTAACAGTATCTCCCTCTCTAGGGGGGTAAGACGGTAGGGACGATTTGAAAAACTGGCGAGGAGGCACCTCTTTGAATTCCAGCTTGTAACCCTGAGACACAATTTCTATTGCCCAGGGATCCACCTGGGAGTGAACCCACATGTGGCTGAAATTCCGAAGACGCGCCCCCACTGGCCCCGTCTCCGCCAGTGGAGCCCCAGCGTCATGCGGTGGATTTTGCAGAGGCCGGGGAGGACTTCTGTTCCTGGGAACTAGCTGTATTGTGCAGCTTCTTCCCTCTGGCAAGAAAGGACGCACCTCGGACTTTCTTGTTTCTTTGTGAACGAAAGGACTGCATTTGATAATGCGGTGCTCTCTTAGTCTGTGAGGGAACCTTAGGTCAAAATTTTTTATTTTCCAGCTGTAGCTGTGGAGACCAGGTCCGATAGACCTTCACCGAACAATTCCTCACCCCTGTAAGGTAAAACCTCCATATGCCGTTTTGAGTCAGCATCACCTGTCCATTGCCGAGTCCACAGGACCCTTCTGGCAGAAATCGACATAGCGTTTATTCTAGAACCCAGCAGACTAATGTCTCTTTGAGCATCTCTCATATAAAGGACAGCGTATTTAATATGTCCCAGGGTCAATAAAACAGTATCCCTATCTAGGGTATCAAACTCCTCTGATAAGGTATCAGTCCATGCCGCTACTGCACTACAGACCCAGGCCGATGCGATTGCCGGTCTGAGTAAGGTACCTGAATGTGTATAAATGGACTTCAGGGTACCCTCCTGTTTGCGATCAGCAGCATCCTTGAGGGTAGCCGTACCCTGGGACGGCAGGGCTACCTTTTTGGATAAGCGAGTTAAAGCTTTGTCCACCCTAGGGGAGGATTCCCATCGTAACCTGTCCGTTGGCGGGAAAGGATACGCCATAAGAATCCGTTTGGAAATCTGCAGTTTTTTATCTGGAGATTCCCAAGCTTTTTCACATAACTCATTCAGTTCGTGTGAGGGGGGAAAAGTTACCTCAGGTTTCTTTCTCTTATACATATAAACCCTTGTGTCAGGGACAGGGGTTTCCTCTGTGATGTGCAAAACCTCCTTAATTGCTATAATCATATATCGGAGTGATTTAGCCAACTTTGGCTGTAACTTTGCATCATCGTAATCAACACTGAAGTCAGAATCCATATCGGTATCTGTGTCAACAATTTGGGATAGTGGGCGCTTATGAGACCCCGACGGTCCCTGAGACATAGGATCAGGCACGGGTTGAGACCCTGACTGTCCCAATGCATCAGCCTTGTCTAATCTTTTATGCAAAGAATTAACATTATCATTTAAAACCTTCCACATATCCATCCAATCAGGTGTCGGCACCGTCGGCGGAGACACCACATTCATTTGCTCCCGCTCCTCTCCCACATAGCCTTCCACGTCAGACATATCGACACAAGCGTACCGACACACCACACACACAGGGAATGTCCTTTCTGAAGACCGTTCCCCCACGAGGCCCTTTGGAGAGACAGAGAGAGAGTATGCCAGCACACACCCCAGCGCTATATAACCCAGGAATAACACAGTAACTTAATGTTACCCCAGTAGCAGCTGTTTATATACTTTTTTGCGCCTAATTATGTGTCCCCCCTCTCTTTTCAACCCTCTTCTACCGTGTATCAGCAGGGGAGAGCCTGGGGAGCTTCCTCTCAGCGTGCTGTGGAGAAAAAATGGCGCTGGTGAGTGCTGAGGGAGAAGCCCCGCCCCCTCGGTGGCGGGCTTCTGTCCCGCTTAAATTTTATTTCTTTGGCGGGGGCTCCTACATACATATACAGTGCCCAGCTTTATATATGTGTTCATTTGCCAGAATGAGGTCCCAAATGCTGCCCAGGGCGCCCCCCCACCCCCCCCCCCCCCTGCGCCCTGCGCCCTAACAGTGACCGGAGTATGTGTAGTTGTGTGGAGCAATGGCGCACAGCTGCAGTGCTGTGCGTTACCTCCAGTGAAGATCACAAAGTCTTCTGCCGCCTGTGAAGTCTTCTTGCTTCTCATACTCACCCGGCTTCAGTCTTCCGGCTCTGCGAGGGTGAGATCCTGCGTACCGATCCCTCTGGAGCTAATGGTGTCCAGTAGCCAAAGAAGCAGGACCTAGCTTCAGAGAGTAGGGCTGCTTCTCTCCCCTCAGTCCCACGATGCAGGGAGTCTGTTGCCAGCAGAGCTCCCTGAAAATAAAAAACCTAACAAAAAACTATCTATCAGCAAACTCAGGAGAGCTCACTGAAAAGCACCCAGCTCCTCTGGGCACAGAATCAAACTGAGGTCTGGAGGAGGGAGGAGCCAGTGCACACCAGGAACTAAATTCTTTCTTAAAGTGCCCATGTCTCCTGCGGAGCCCGTCTCTCCCCATGGTCCTTACCGAGCAGTGGCGTAACTAGGGGGGTGCGAGCAGGGCACGTGCCCTGGGCGCCATTGCAGAGCCAGGAGAGGGGGGCGCTGCAAGGACAGCGTATCCACTGAAGTGTTTTTCATTATATCCCCAGCCGCATGAGGATCCCACCCCCAAATGGTTATTGAGCATCGGCACTGTGTGGGCCTCCCGGCTGAAGGGAGTGTACAGCGCTGTATGGCCACGGGTACCGCTGCAGCCGCTGCTGGAGGATGTGTGGGGTGCAGTGCGAGCCTCCTGGCTGAAGGTGGCCTCAGCCGGGGTGGTGTGCGGGCCTCCCGGCTGCAGCGCTGGATGATCAGGGGGCGTTCTCTCTCCCATGTATCTTCTTACTGCAGCTCCGCAGCGTCCTTTCGGACTTTCAAGCTGCTGGAGGTGGTGAGCTCCCAGGCTGCCTCGGTGCTCTCCCCGACCAGCCCTAGCCCCAGGGACACGGTGGCCCTGCTGCTGGGGAATGAGCCCCGCTACTTGTAGGCCGGTTCTGGCTGGCCAAGCTGGGGGTGATTGTTGCCGACTTCAAAGCCGACGTCTGGAGGGGGCCCCTGAAGCACTGCATGGAGG
Organism: Pseudophryne corroboree; assembly: GCF_028390025.1. NCBI lineage: Eukaryota > Metazoa > Chordata > Amphibia > Anura > Myobatrachidae > Pseudophryne > Pseudophryne corroboree. The sequence goes on from NC_086452.1 coordinate 316,677,515, forward strand.
CCAGTGGCCGCATCATCTGCCAGGTCCATCACATGTGTGTGCCTCCTGCATTTATCATGTATGTATATATCATGTATATATATCATGTATTTATTATGTATGTTATATGTAACTTGTACTGTGTGTGATGTATGTATCATGTTTGTGTGTGTCATGCACTGTAGAGATCTCTGAGGCTCTTTGTGAGGGGGCTTCTAATGTCCTCTGTAATGTTCTGTGGGGGCTGTTATTGTGTATAACACACCTCTGTTACTGTACCGTATATATCACACATACACACAGATGTAACACATCACCACATACACACGCTGTCACCTATACATACACCGACATGCACACACTGACACCTATATATACACTGACACCTATTCATACACCAACATCAGTGGCGTAACAAGGGCAGGGCGAGCAGGGCTCATGCCCTGGGCGCTGTGGCAGATCCGCCTGAGGGGGGGCCCAGGTTAGTGTCACTGTAGTGTCATCCCAGCAGAGTACTCCCGCCGCATCCACTCAGTGGAGTAGCTCTCCCCCTTCATGTAAAATAGCTGCCCGACAGTGGCGCCATCATCCCCGCCTCCCCCTCCCCTTCCCCAGGGAAAGATGGGGGCATAAGATCGCCGGAGACTACCGGCTCTATTCTCCCACCCTCTGCATGCTGTGGAGTGGAGCGTATGGTGCCGGGGGTGCAGCGTGAACGTCTTGTTTACGGCGGAGGGTCCGACAGTCCGGGAGCACAGAGAGCAGGCTGCCCTGCAGCCGGAGGCAGGGTCTGGGAGCGTGGGGGTCATTCCGAGTTGTTCGCTCGCAAGTGAATTTTAGCAGATTTGCTCATGCTAAGCCGCCGCCTACTGGGAGTGAATCTTAGCATCTTAAAATTGCGAACGATGTATTCGCAATATTGCGATTACACACCTCGTAGCAGTTTCTGAGTAGCTTCAGACTTACTCGGCATCTGCGATCATTTCACTGCTTGTCGTTCCTGGTTTGACGTCACCCAGCGTTCGCCCAGACACTCCTCCGTTTCTCCAGCCACTCCTGCGTTTTTTCCGGAAACGGTAGCGTTTTTTCCCACACGCCCATAAAACGGCCTGTTTCCGCCCAGTAACACCCATTTCCTGTCAATCACATTACGATCGCCAGAACGAAGAAAATGCCGTGAGTAAAATTCCTAAGTGCATAGCAAATTTACTTGGCGCAGTCGCAGTGCGGACATTGCGCATGCGCATTAAGCGGAAAATCGCTGCGATGCGAAGATTTTTACCGAGCGAACAACTCGGAATGACCCCCCGTGTACAGTGCAGCGACCGCCCGTCCTGAGCTGCTGCCGGCAGGTGTCTGATATCAGGGTATGGGGTTGTGCACTATCTGGCATCATTCTGCAGTGTGTCCTTTATTTAGTGATCACTGCAGGCTGCTGCCTCACTGTGCACTTGTCACTAGGGCTCTCTGTGTGTGTGTACTGTACTTACACTGAAAATTAAAACTTACAGTACCTCTGTCCATATGAATATTATATACATATACTATGCATAGGCGTGCACAATGTCTGGCCCCCGCCGAGCATGCAGATCGATTCCTCCCCCTGCTGCGCGCTGCTTTTGGTGTTGACCGTCAGCCAATCGGAGCTTGCAGGCCGGCAGCATTGGCTCCTGATTGGCTGTCAGACTGCAAGCTTAGGTTTGCCCATGAGCCATCGCCATATTTCAGATGGCCGCCAGAGGACTTCAGTGAGGGGCAGGACTCAGGACAGGTACACTCTGTGCTCTCTTCTCTAATTTCCTCCCCTCAAACTGGAGCAGCAGCGGCACCCAGAAGTTCAGCAGCAGTGAGCACTACTGGGGTTATTACATGTAGCGCACTGCTGTGGTCATCATGATGTGTATCTGGCACTGCTGGGGGCATACCGTGTGGCATAGCATGAATTTCAGCTCGTATCGTGTGGCATAGGGTGAATTTCAGCTCGTATCGTGTGGCATAGGGTGAATTTCTGCTCACATCGTGTGGCATAGTGTGAATTTCGGCTCATACTGTGTGGCGTAATGTAAATTTTGACTCGTACTGTGTGGCGTAGCGTGAATTTTGGCTCATACCGTGTGGCATATTGTGACTTTTGGCTCATACCGTGTGGCGTAATGTGAATTTTGGCTCATACCGTGTGGCGTAATGTGAATTTTGGCTCATACCGTCTGGCATAATGTAAATTTTGACTCATACCATGTGGCGTAATGTGAATTTTGGCTCATACCGTGTGGTGTAATGTGAATTTTGGCTCATACTGTGTGGTGTAATGTGAATTTTGGCTCATACCGTGTGGTGTAACGTGAATTTTGGCTCATACCGTGTGGTGTAACGTGAATTTTGGCTCATACCGTGTGGTGTAATGTGAATTTTGGCTCATACCGTGTGGTGTAACGTGAATTTTGGCTCATACCGTGTGGTGTAACGTGAATTTTGGCTCATACCGTGTGCTATAATGTAAATTTCGGCTCATACCGTGTGCTATAATGTGAAAGGGGCACCAGTACTAGATAGTATAAGGGGTCCTACTACACTGAAGGACACACCCCTTTTGCGTGACCACGCCCTTTTCCCCCTTCAAACATTCCACTTTAACCACTGCACCTACATCTATACATACACACCCTGACATCTATATATACAGTGACACCGGTGGCGTGTGCACATACTCTCCCTTTGTATTTTTTTTTGGGGGGGGGGGGGGGCATCATTATTGATCTTGCCCTGGGCTCCAAAAACCCTAGTTACGCCTCTGATCCTGTTACAGCGGAAATGCCGCTTTTTCATGATTACATTTTGCTTTTATTTTATTTAATGCTCAGTGGCCAATTAATCTGCAAATAGTGGTGCGCTGACATGGCTTGCCTGACAGGACGATATGAGCAGAGATTTACTCACATACATGGACGTGTTTTTGTACTGTATTTTGGTTTTTCTCTGCAAGTACAACAAGCAGGGCCAGATCTAGACTTTGGGGCGCCCCGGGCGGAAAAAATAGGGGCGTGGCTTCACGGAGAAGGGGCGTGGTGAGTTATGCACCCTGTAGAGTTGTGTCCCCAGTAGAGTTGTGCCCCCTAGTTGCGCTGGGCCCCCCAGTACTGTGCCCCCTGTAGAGTTGTGCCCCCTAGTTGCACCACTTTAAAAAAAAAAAAATAATACTCACCATCCCCGCTCCTGCTTCCCGACCGCTACTGCCCTCCTTCTCCGTCCGCCAGCGCCGCTCCTCTGATCTATGGGAGAGACGTCATGACGTCTCTCCCATAGCACCGCATAGACACTAGAAGTCAATTATGACCCCTAGTGTCTACGTGCCGCTCCCACAATGCAGTGCGGTGCACCGCCCAGCACCACATCTACCGAGCTCCGGGGGGCACCAGTAGCGGATCCTGTGTGCCCATAGCAAGATCCGATACTGAGTACAAGCGATACTTTTTCAGGATACAGGTTCCTTTTCTCTACTTCTATTTGCATATTTTTAACAGCCTAAAAGATTCCCCCAGTGCACAGAAGTATTTCAGCACAATGGTGGTCATTCCGAGTTGTTCGCTCGGTATTTTTTTTCGCATCGCAGCGATTTTCCGCTTATTGCGCATGCGCAATGTTCGCACTGCGACTGCGCCAAGTAAATTTGCTATGCAGTTAGGATTTTTACTCACCGCATTACGAGGTTTTTTCTTCGTTCTGGTGATCGTAATGTGATTGACAGGAAGTGGGTGTTTCTGGGCGGAAACTGTCCGTTTTATGGGAGTGTGTGAAAAAACGCTACCGTTTCTGGGAAAAACGCGGGAGTGGCTGGAGAAACGGAGGAGTGTCTGGGCGAACGCTGGGTGTGTTTGTGACGTCAAACCAGGAACGACAAGCACTGAACTGATCGCACTGGCAGAGTAAGTCTCGAGCTACTCAGAAACTGCACAGAGATGTCTTTTCGCAATATTGCGAATCTTTCGTTCGCAATTTTAAGAAGCTAAGATTCACTCCCAGTAGGCGGCGGCTTAGCGTGTGCAAAGCTGCTAAAAGCAGCTTGCGAGCGAACAACTCGGAATGACCACCAATGTGCCATTCTATACACAAAGAAGATGCACAAACCTTGGCCCTAATCCACACCTAATCGCTGTTCTGCAATTATCGAACGACTGTGCATGGGTACGGACCGCAATGCGCAGGCGCAAGACCAAACTGCAAAAGAATGGTGTGAAAATTTAGATCGCTAGGCGTACGCAAGGTGATTGACGGGAAGAGGGCGTTTGGGGGTGGTAACTGGCCGTTTTCTGGGAGTGTCAGGAAAAACGCAGGCGTGCCCAAGCGTTTTCTGGGAAGGTGTGTGACGTCAGCTCCAGCCCCGATCAGCCTGTTTGTATCGTCTGGGCTACGCACAGACTGGAAAAATCATTTGATGGTGAGTTGCGAATGATTTGCAGCTGTACGCATGCATTCGCACAGTTGCGCGGGGTTGGTTTTCACCAGTGCCGTAACTAGGCATTTTAGCGCTGTGTGCAAGAAATGACATTGGCGCCCCATCCCCCCCATGCAAGATAGGGGCAGTGCGCGCCGTAGACGCGCAAAAAATATATAGGGGCGTGGCTTCATGGGGAAGGGGCGTGGCCACAAAATAATAGCAATTCATACTACGGTGCACAGTAGTCTCCATTATTCAAATTACGCTGCACAGTAGCGCCACTACACCAGGTAGAGCCCCTTTTATACATTACAGCAGACAGCGTCCCCCTTTTTACACATTACAGCAGACAGCGTCCCCCTTTTTACACATTGCGGCAGCCAGTCCACCTGTTTTACCCATTGCGGCAGCCAGGTCCCCTTTTTACACATTGCAGCAGCCAGACCCCCTTTTTACACATTGCAGCAGCCAGGCCCCCTTTTTACACATTGCGGCAGCCAGACCCCCTTTTTACACATTGCAGCAGCCAGGCCCCCTTTTTACACATTGCGGCAGGCAGTCCCCCTTTTTACACATTGCGGCAGCCAGTCCCGGCAGCCAGGCTCCCTTTTTACACATTGCGGCAGCCAGTCCCCCTTTTTACACATTGCGGCAACCAGGCTCCCTTTTTACACATTGCGGCAGACGGTGTCCCCCAGAGAGAGAGAGAGAGAAAGAGAGAGAGAGAGAGAGAGGGATATACTTACCTTCTCCCCGCTGACAGGCTCCTCGTGCTGGCATCTCCCTCTCGGTGCAGGCAGGTGAGAAGGAGGAGGAGGGAGGGGGACTGGAGCCGCAGCAGCGCTATGTCATTGGTAGTAAGCGCCGCTGCAGCATCCCCCTCTCCTTCCGTATAGGCTGCCCGGCGCTGCTGTGGATGCCGGGCAGCCAATACGGAAGGAGAGGGGGATGCTGCAGCGGCGCTTACTACCAATGACATAGCGCTGCTGCGGCTCCAGTCCCCCTCCCTCCTCCTCCTTCTCAGCTGCCCGGCCCTGTAGCTCTCCTCCCTGCACAACGCGGCGCACGGCGCAGACTTAGAGGCGGCATGTAATGAGTCAATTTGACTCATTACATGCCGCTGGCCGTGCGCCCTCAGGGCAACTGCGCTGTGTGCCAAGCCCACTTCGCACACACGTAGTTACGGCCCTGATTTTCACTCTCTATGAGTGGCGGCTATCTGATCGCAGACATCTGCAAAACTGAAGAGGAGCGATTAGGTCTAAATTAGGCCCCTTGTTTGCACATAATTGTAAATTATATATGATTAGTCACTCACCATTCCATGGCACTCCTGCTAAGAATGCTAACTTAAAACAATAAGGGGCATATGTACTAAGCCTTGGGGGTCTATTCATTATCGGGGTCCAAAAAGCAGCTGTCCCCGCAATCTGTAACACTGCTACTTCTGTAGCAGCGTTACTTACCCATCCCCGTCACTGGCTCCTGCGCTAATGTAACCTGAGGTCACGCAAGCGCAGTGCCACTGATCACTGGATCCCTGTATGCATACCCGGAACTGCTTCCCATAAGAAGGAGCGGGGCTCCGAAAACAAACACCATCTGAAGATGGCATTTGTTCATGTGGAGTTTGATGAGTATCAGGTGGTCCTATCAGACCCCTAATGATGAATGGCCCGTTATATAAAATATGCCGAAACATGTGTAACGAGCCATTTAGTGATGATGAATAGGCATCTTGGAGAGAGTCAAAGTGGAAAGAGATAAAGTACTAACCAATCAGCTCCTAACTGTAATTTTTTAAACACAGCCGGTAACGTGGCAGTTACCAGCTGATTGGCTCGTTCTTTATCTCTCTCCAAGGCTTAGTACATATGCCCCTAATAGTCCCTATATGGGGCTCATACATTCAAATGTTGCTTTTTCTCACGCCAAGTTCTGTTGTGCTTCATCTGCTTCCTTGTACATATTTATATTAACATACCTCCTAACTGTCCCGATTTTCGTGGGACAGTCCCGTTTTTTTGGGGACTGTCCCGCTGTCCCACCCACAGGCCGCAGTGGAGGGGGCAGTTGGGGGACTCCTGTCACTGCTGCTCTGCTTTTACAGCTTCTATTCATGAGTGACAGAGGGAGAGGGGGCATGCCAGCAGCTCACAGAGCGCTATGACGAACAAAGGGGCGTGGCTTACAATAGCAGCATCACTATGAAGCCACGCCCTTTCCCGAGGCCACGCCCCTTTTTCAGGAGTGCACGCAGCAAAGCCACGTGTGTTTCCCTCTTTTAAGAAGAAAGAGTTAAAAGAGAAAAAAGTTGGGAGGTATGTATTAAAACAAATCCCTGTCACAGCCCGGTGTCTCTGGTACAGGCTGAGTGGTGTTTCGCTGCATCTGTGGTGCAAATAAGATGCAAATTTAAAGAAAAAGTCTCTCCACTACACCGCTTGGTGCAGCAATTTTGAACCGGGTGTTTCGTCCTGCATGGCATATTGAGGCTAGGTTTATGAGGACACATCTGTAGCTAACCAGGAGGTACCCTAATTTTCTCCCAATGCTCCCAATATTTGCAGGACTGCCTTAAGTAGCGTGCAAAAGGTGCAGGGTATTTATAAAAAAAGGAGCGTGTTTGGCTTGACCAGGGTGGAGTTCAGGTAGATCAGGGCGGGGTTTGTGCATACTTGCGGTGGGGCCAATTTTGACCCTATCTGACATTGTCAAATACTGTGTGGTATGCTAGAGCCTCCAGTATAGCACCTTGCTCTTCTAGGTAACGCGTCCCTTACAAGTACCTGCATCAGATTATAAATTGATTGATCAACCTCTATTGTGTGATTCATATGTTTACAGTCTTCAGGGGTCTCTAAAATTAATGAAGGAAATTCTCTTAAGTAAGAATGTACCCCCTCTCTCCTCTCCGGAGATCTTCAATTGCCTGAGCAGACTCCCTATGTATTGGGCAGGACCTGAGTCAGCTCACAGCCAAGGCCACAGAGGCACTGTGATAGAAAATTATTATAAATGTGTTTTTTTTCCATCACATGCATTTTTGCATGATGACATTTTATGCCTTGCAGCCCTCTGATCCTACAGGCCGATTCAATTAACTGTGAAAAGCTGCCGGAATGGGTCCTGGCGGCTTCCGCGAATTAAGAGTAGTAGACAGATTCTGCTCACACCCGTGGAGGGGCAAACAGAATCTGCCTACAGTAATGCATGGAAAAATTCCATTGGAAGATAGTGGTAGGAGGGTACGCTTTTTTTTCTTTTAGCTCAAGCCAATATTTTGTTTAACCACCCCTAGACCAAACTACCCACTTGCAGCATACACTCACCAGCTGGTGAGCTGTATGAAACCCTGCTCCACTCCATCACCAGTGTGCATGTAACAGTGAGTACAGCTGTACCTGCTATCTATCAATAAACACCACTAGTTAAGTAACAGGGCTGCTCATAGTTTGAGTCATCCTTGGGTGTGTGCCTATATAACGCTGCAATATCAACACCAGAAGGCACGCACAACATTCCCAACACATACAGTAAGAAAAAAAGAATTAGCCTTACCTATGCAGCCTCTAATCAAATCCGGGCCTTGATTGTATGGTAAAAACACAGACCGCATACAAGACTCTAATCATGTGTTTTGATCATTTTACTTTTTTACTGTTTAATCGATGTGAGTATTTGCAGGCTTGAGCTGAGGTGGTCGATGCTAGGACTGGCTGAGCCCTATTACCGTGTCTGTGAAAATTCTGGGACTCTTGCAGTGAAGTTGACTAGAACGGGGAGCAGTAGAGATCTGGCTTTTGTTGGTATAAAGGTAAGATTTAATGTATCGGTGGCAAGTTGGAAAATTGTCTGTATGGTGGATCCTTTCTCACATATTGTATTTAGAAATAGTTACTCGAAAAATATACAGTAATCAAAAAGTGTTTATTTTCTGTAATGTGAGTCTTTATTATTAACAGTAATTTGCAGTATATAGCACACACTTATTACTCAGTACTTTACAGAGCATATTTCAGTCATTGACATCCGTCCCTGTATCAGCGGAGCTTACAATCTATGGCCTAATTCAGACCTGATCGTACCCGTGCAAAATTTTCCACGGCTACGATCAGCCACCCTGACATCAGCCAGCCCAGCACAGGGCTAGTCCGCCCCGCATGTCTGTCCCTCCCCCCGCCGCACAGGTACAAAAGCATCGCACAACGACGATGCTTTTCTACCTGAAGAGTAGCTTCCTACCAGCGCAGCTCCTGCGCGCTGAAAGTAAGCTACCCATCGCTCTCCAGGTCGCAGCGGCTGGGTGTGACATCAGGCAGCAGCCGAGGCCCGCCCCCCGCACGGTACGGGCACACCTGCGTTGCCCGGACTACGTCCCCAAAACGGCAGCCAGACGCCGCCGGCCCAACCCCTCACGCCCAGCAAACGCATCTCTGGCATGCGCCGATGCACTGCGGCACCGGCGCATACGCAGTTCAGACCTGATCGCCCACTGTGCGAAAACGCACAGCAGCAATCAGGTCTGAATTAGCCCCTATGTTCTCTGCCACATGTACAAACACATACAGTATATAAACCAATTTTTAGTCAGAAGCCAATTAAACTACTAGTATGTTTTTGGAGTATGGGAGGAAACTGAGGCACCCAGGGGGAAATTCACTTGAAAACAAGGAGAACATACAAACTCCACACAGATATGACTTTGATCAGGAACTGAACTCATCATGACATCAGGGCTCTGAGGAAGTAATGCTAACCACAATGAGGAAATCCATATAAATGTTTTCAGTATATGAGAAACGCCCTTACTTGTACAGTGATTCCACACCAGGGACACTAAGTGCATCTGCCACAGCTCAAGTGTCTGTTTTTGAACAAATGTGTTTGATTGTATTCAGCGCACATGGCGATTGGATGCATGATTGTGCCCAATTACACACTCACAGGGAAAAAAATATCATAACCTAACTCCTGGTGCCTAAACCTAATCTCCTCTCCTATAGCCTAGCCCTAACCCTCCCCCTGGTTCCTAATCCTGACCCTTCCCCTAGTGCAGGGGTGGCCAACCAGTCACAGGCAAAGAGCCAGAAAAAATCTGTAGAGAAGGGCAAGAGCCACTATCATGTGCGCGCCTTCAGTGTGCGCGCAAAAATGGGGGCATGGCCTAGTTGTCACAAAGCCACACCCCATTTTTGTGCGCACACCTTTCGGTATGACGTTTGTAGAAGTATGACCTTGTGTCCCCACAGTGCCAGATATCCTCCAGTGCCAGATATGCCACCAGTGCCAGATATCCGCCAGTGCCAGATATCCCCCAGTGCCAGATATCTGCCAGTGCCAGATATCCGCCAGTGCCAGATATCCCCCAGTGCCAGATATGCCACCAGTGCCAGATATCCCCCAGTGCCAGATATGCAACCAGTGCCAGATATCCCCCAGTGCCAGATATCCGCCAGTGCCAGCTACACATGTCCCCACAGTGCCAGATACAAATGTCTCCACAGTGCCAGATATGCCCCCCAGTGCCAGATACATACAGTATATACCCCACAGTTCCAGATACAGATAAGCCCCCCAGTGCCAGATACACATGTCCCCACAGTGCCAGATATCCCCCAGTCCCAGATATGACCCCAGTGCCAGATACAGATATGCCACCAGTGCCAGATACATATATGCCCCACAGTGCCAGATATCCCCTAGTGCCAGATATGCCCCCAGTGCCAGATACAGATATGCCACCAGTGTCAGATACACATGACCCCACAGTGCCACATACACATGTCCCCACAGTGCCAGATATGCCCCCAGTGCCAGATACATATATGCCCCACAGTGCCAGATACGCCCCCCAGTGCCAGATACACATGTCCCCACAGTGCCAGATATCCCCTAGTGCCAGATATGCCCCCAGTGCCAGATACACATGTCCCCACAGTGCCAGATATCCCCTAGTGCCAGATATGCCCCCAGTGCCAGATGCAGATATGCCACCAGTGCCAGATACACATGTCCCCACAGTGCCAGATATGCCCCTAGTGCCAGATACAGATATGCCCCCCAGTGCTAGATACACATGTCCCCACAGTGCCAGATATCCCCTAGTGCCAGATATGCCCCCAGTGCCAGATACATATATGCCCCACAGTGCCAGATACAGATATGCCTCCCAGTGCCAAATACACATGTCCCCACAGTGCCAGATACACATTGCCCCACAGTGCCAGATACAGATATGTCCCAAGTGCCAGATACATATATGCCCCCACAGTGCCAGTGTGCCGCTCACTGTGCTGCTGCTGTGAGGGGATGAGAGCGCAGTGCGCGGCTCTCCAGCCCCTGAGTCTCCGGCGGCAGTGCCATACCCTCCGACACTGTACCCTCGAAAACCGGTACAAATTAGGAAAAGGGGGTGGCCACGGGTAAAGGGGTGTGGTCGCACCCCCTTTCCTATACTTTCTATGGAGATTTAGTGAGTAAAAAATCGGTACAAAGTCCTTTTTGGCTGGTACAGACCATGAAAAAACGCTACTGTACCGGCCAAAAAGGTACAGTAGGAGGGTATGCGGTGCCGCGTAGAGATGGCTACTGAGTTGCTGTCGCAACACAATGAGTCTAATCATGTAGAAGTTGGAATGATTGGAGTCACTCACAGCTTGGTGTGGTGAGACAGCCCCCAGTAGCCTGTCTGTCAGTCACAGTGATTGGGTGGCAGCACTCCTGGGTGACACCCCCTGGGAGGGAGCAGTGTGATGCTGCTCAGTGTCAGGGCTGCTGCTGCTGAGCCTGACTTCCTGTGTGACTGAGTTGAGACGGTGAACAACTCAGTGGAGACTCATCAGATTCATCCAGTGCAGCTGAATAGCAGAGGTATGAGTCACTGACTGACTGTGAGACAGTGCTCACTCAGTGGAGACGGATCAATAAATGATTAATTCAGTGCAGCTGAATAGCTGACATACTACCAGAGGTCTGAGTCTGGTGTGGATCACTGGGTCGACCCTGTCCAGGTCGACAGTCAATAGGCTGACCACTGAAGGTCGATACTGAGTAGGTCGACATTGACTGAAGAGGAGAGGCGCACGATGCGCTCGCCTCCCCTCACAGCAGCAGCGCTTTGAGCAGCTTCATGTGGAGGATGAAAAAGCCGAATGCGGCTCGAGAGCCGTGGGTTGGTCACACCTGCCCTAGTGCTTAACTCTAACCTCCCCTCCTGTAGTCTGACTCTCCCCCTGGTGCCTAATCCTGACCCTCCCCCTATTGCCTAACTTTAATATCCCCTCCCGTAGCCTAACCCTCCCCCTGGTGCCTAATCCCAACCCTCCCTCTAGTGCCTACCCCTGACATTCCCCCCGGTGCCTAACGCTCCCCTCCCATAGCCAGAACCTCTGCTTGGTAAAACCAGACAATGTGAAAGTGATGAAGATGGGGTAATGAGGCTGTAGTGGGTTATGTTATGTAGTGACGTTGTAATTATTTGCTACTATTCACTGTATTCCATACTCCAGTAGCTACCAGCGAGGCGGGTAAGTAGGATCATTTGCAAACAGAAATTTATTGCTGGGGGCAAATTATTGAACTTTACATCCATATCGCAAAAAAAAAGAAAGAGGGAAAATGTTTTTTGTTTTTTTTTTGTGCTGTGATTCAGTTCTCTTTCCCTTACAAATGACCCATGACCCACGGGGTCATCTTGCTACGGGTCACAGCTCACTCCTACTGTATTATCAGTAAGGTACTATTAAATAAACCATACTGCGTCCTGCCAAGAAACGCACATTTGTATGTATTACTGATATATAAAGTCTGTTTTCACGTGAGAGCGACTTGGATGTAAATACTGCCTTTCCTGTAAATGGTAGAACTTCCAATCATTTTCCACATTTGTGGGTTCTGTAAAACCAGCCGTGGCTTAAGTTTATATTTCCGTCCACTTGCAAAATCCAGGAAAGTTTGGGGGGCTTCCAGAGCCAGCGCTTGGAAGAAACTACCTCCAGCAAAGGCATTACCTATTGCTGCTTGCCAAGTCCTGAAAGGTGGCTTTGGACTGGAGGAAGATAGTTATAAGGGGCTCTGGGTCTGTGTACAGGGAAATGTAAAGTGGGAGATAACAAGCCTGGGGAAATCTGCTCCATGGTGATAAGGCGAGCCAAATGCAACGAATGTGCGACCAGATAACAAGGCAGCCACCGGGAAACGCTCAGTGCTTCCATGCCCGGTCAGGCCTGGTTAGACGTTCCCTGTAAGGGGTAAACTCTGACCATCTGTCTGGGTTACTTGTTCAGTCTCTGCCTCTGGGGACATTCCTGTGTTCAGTGCTGGGGGGGGCAGATAGGAAGGCACAATATTGAAGGGGAAGTCATTAAAAAAAAATCACTTAAAAAAGTTAAAATTAATTTTTATCTTTGCTCTACGCCAATTTTTAAATCCACCTCGCATCCGCACATGGCCAATAACTGAAGGAGATACACGTTTTTTAAAATTTAATATCAGATTAAAAGTGTCGCACTTAAATCTGTTGCCTAGCAATGGCGCAACTAAACCGTTATAAAGAGGATTTTTCTTTTTTAAAGGTACAGGAGATCTCGGCCAGGCTGGGAATGGATTCCACGCATAGCAGCGCAAGTCTTGTCCAGTTTGATCCAGGTTGGTTATCCCATTGTTTTGTAACTGTATTTAATTACAGTATCTAAACATTTTAGTTATGTATGAGTATACTATATTATTCAAAAACAGAATAAAAAGTGGGTAACAGCGACGGGGGACGAGTAAGTGGGCAGGGCCAGATTGAGGGCCACTTGGGCCTGGAGCTGAAAATGATCAAAGGCCTATTGTGAGAATCAGTGGAGGTGTGGCTAGTGCTGTGTGGGTGTGGCCAGTGCTGCGTGGGTGCGGCCAGTGTTGTGTGGGTGAGGCCAGTGCTGCGTGGGTGTGGCCAGTGCTGCGTCGGTGTGACTAGTGCTGCGTGGGTGAGGCCAGTGTTGCGTGGGTGCGGCCAGTGTTGTGTGGGTGAGGCCAGTGCTGCGTGGGTGTGGCCAGTGCTGCATCGGTGTGACTAGTGCTGCGTGGGTGAGGCCAGTGTTGCGTGGGTGAGGCCAGTGTTGCATGGGTGAGGCCAGTGGCATGTGTGAGTGTCTCCCTAAATATGTAATAGTATACATTGCAACATTTTGTGAGAAAAATAGAAATATTATTATAATACATATGATTTATGGTCAACCATGCTATCATGATGAGGGGCTATTTTTACAGTATGTGGTAGCCTGGGGCTCTTGTCCCATCTGTCCCAGTGTTATTCTGGCAGCGGGGACTAACTGGCTTAGGAGGTGGTCATGACGTAGAATGTGGGTTTTACGTTGGCAGCTTACATCCTACCCTCAGCCGCCCTCCTCACCCATGTGCTTCCCAATGATGGGTGACAACAGGCTGCATTGCTATTGACCCGATTCTGAGTGAAATTCATAAACAGAAGTATGTGTCCGTTTGTTCTAGATTATATGGTCCTGTTAAGAAATAACATTTTAGTACAAGATTCACATTCAATTCTGGTAATTATTAAGGCTTTTCAAAACGTGATACGTGTAGCATTCCGAGTGTGACCGACGCCTGAATCCTGACACCACTTGGGAGACCGGCACCGGAAGACCGCCAGCCACTATCCCAAAGGTAAGTATCGGGGTAATTTTTAGGGTTAGGGCCAGTGGGGGGGGGGGGGGGGGGGGGGGCAGGGAGGGGGATAGGGTTAGATACTGGGTGGGGGGGTTTAGCCTATGCTGCCACGCAGGGCCGGTTCTAGCCCTTGTGGCGCCCCAGATGAAAATAGGGGCATGGCTTCATAAAGTGACGTAGTCAGTTATGCCCCCTATAGAGCTGTGCCCGTTTGTGCCCCTAGTGGTATTGCCCCCAGTACAGTTTTGCCCCCGTTTGTGCCCCCTAGTTGCGCCGCTTACAAAAACATAAATAATTAAAAATACTTTTTTTTAAATTAATACTCACCATCCCCGCTCCTGATTCCCGACCGCTGCTGCCCGCTGCCCTCTGTCTCTGTCTCCGCCCGCTGGCGCCGCTCCTCTGATCTATGGGAGAGACGTCATGATGTCTCTCCCATAGCACCGCATAGACGCTAGAGGTCAATCATGTCCCCTAGTGTCTATGTGCCGTTCCACAATGCCGTGCAGTGCGCGATGACGTCATCGCGCACCGCACAGCAGTGACAGCCAGCACCGTGGGGCACCACCAGTAGCGAATCTTGCCACGGCGGCGGCGCCCTCCGGAAGGGGGCGCCCCGGGGCAAAAATCCTGTGTGCCAATAGCAAGATCCGCTACTGCCACCACCCTCCGAGGGAAAGCCCTAGGGTAGGGGAGAGTAAGAATACTTAACCCCTCCGACATCGGATTCTTCAATGTTGGGATGCCAGGTGTTGGTCATGTGACCGCCGTCGTCTTGACAACCGGGACATCATATTGAATCCTTTAAAAAATATTTGGAAAATACGCTAAAATACTTGTAAATCATTTATATATGAAACAAATGCTTTGTCCGTCACCTTGACAACAGCGACTATTTTGAAATTATTCAGAGAACATAAGGAAAGGCTGAGGCTGGTGGCTTATCTGGGTGTGCTGGTGGAGTACTTCTATGTAGCTACTTATTATAACAGTATTTATTAGATAAATGGATTCATTTGAGTAGCTTATTATATAGCACCTAACGTATATATAAAAAGGGGTCCTGTAGAGGGGTACACTTGTAGGTCAAATTGAGTTTCTTATGGTATCGTTCTCTCCTGGGCAGTGTCATTCACACTTTGTCCACAAGGGGCAGAGTTCTTATAGATAATATAGCATTTTACCTCAGCAGACCAGCAGCTCCCACTAACGTACAGTACAGTACATACAGTAACAGCACATAATATAGCAGGAACATACTGTATGTAGAGAAGAGTCTAAGCCAGTATGGGGTAGAAATGAAATGTTGGTTATACACAGGGTGTATATTCCCTTCCTTCTTTGGACCCTAAACAATGAGTGATCTGTTTGCTATATGGGAAACTCCTGAGCGCAGACATTTCCATTCAAAGAGACAAAGCGAGCTCGGTTGCAGGGATTACCCGAAGCTGTTGCAATCACAGTAAGACAATGCTCCGAGAGTGGATGGATGCTCAGTGCTATTAATCAGGCCAATTAACCAGGCAATCATACAGTACAAAGAGAAAGAGGTTATATTGTTCCGCGTGCCGCTGGAAGCCAGTGCGTCACGTTAATGAGCGGATATATGTAAAGGCCCCAGTTATAGCCTTATTTCCACAGTTTAACCAACAAATATCTAGAATAGAAAGGGCTTTATGTTATATTTTAGCCGTGAAATTTGACTTTATGAACCGGCAACAGATATTAACCGGTCTACTTATTAAAGGGCAGTAAGTCTTATTGCTTAGGGGGTTACCGCTGGCAGTCGCTAAGTGATGCTGTTTTTCTACTTTTATGTATTTTGGGAGACATTGGGTGCAGCGATGATGCAAAAAAACTGCACTTCTGCGCATGCGTATGTGGCACAATGCGCACGCGCGACATATTTTCACAACAGCCGATGTAGTTTCACACAAGGTCTAGCAACGCTTTTCAGTCGCACTGCTGGCCGCAGAGTGATTAACAGGTAGGGGGCGTTTCTGGGTGTCAACTGACCGTTTTCAGGGAGTGTTCGAAAAAACGCAGGCGTGCCAGGAAAAAGGCAGGCATGGCTGGGCGAACGCAGGGCGTGTTTGCGACGTCAAATCTGAATGGTCTGAAATGATCGCACGCGCTGAGTAGGTCTGAAGCTACTCTGAAACTGCACAAAATTATTTTGTAGCCGCTCTGTGATCCTTTCATTCGCACTTCTGCTAAGCTAAGATACACTCCCAGTGGGAGGCGGCTTAGCGTTTGCACGGCTGCTAAAAACAGCTAGCGAGCGATCAACTCGAAATGACCCCCATTGTGTGCTTATAGTATAAGGAGTGTACACGCCCATATGTCACAGGCCACACCCACTCAACATTAGCAACACCTTTTTCACACATTTTCAGCTCCAGGCCCACAGGACCTTAATACGCGCCCTGTATGCGGCTATTCCATGGGTCTCTCTCCTCCGATACACCTGGACCCTGCTGCACTCCAATTAGATCCCCTAGAGCACAGGTTCTCAAACTCGGTCCTCAGGACCCCACACAGTGCATGCTTTGCAGGTCTCCTCTCAAAATAACAAGTGAAATAATTAGCTCCACCTGTAGACCTTTTAAAATGTGAGCAATTAATACACCTGTGCACCCAGAGCCGGATTAAGGGTTTGGGGGGCCCGGGGCATTTAAGACAGGGGGCCCCAAAGTCTTCCCCACAAACTGAACTAATAAAAGCATATTTAGACACATACATGTATGTATGTATGTGTGTGTATATGTATAGATATATATATATATATATATATGTATGTATATATATATATATATATATGAAAGGAAAGAAGCAGCGGCACTCCGTCGATGTAAACAATCAAATATGTATTCAAATAAAACACATAACAGTGGTCACATACAAAACCAACGTTTCGGGGTCCTGAGACACCTTTGTCAAGGCGTGAACGTCATAGTATACTGGGAGTGCCGGGCATCTCTACACTCTCTCTCTCTCTCTCTCTCTCTCTCTATATATATATATATATATATATATACACACACATACATACAGTGTATACACACATATATATCTATATAAGATAGATAGATAGATAGCGCAATCTGCTAATTAAGGGGGGGGGACACTTCTTTCTTACTGTCCTATCTTGAGCTGCCTGGCTGCAGTGACTGGTGCGTGCTCCTCCACCCTCCACGAACATACTGGCCCGCTATTTCCTCTTCTCTCCTGCCCCCGCCTGGGCCGCCGGATCCTCCTAGCAAGCCGCGCGGTACGGGCAGTCATTTACACAGAGAGCCGGGCCGGCGCAGGCTTTCAATGTGGGTGCTCGCCAGCAGCACATCATAGCAGCGCAGCGCATCATAGCATTGCAGCGCTGTCAGTATGACGGCTCAGCTGCTAATGCCTGCTGCCGCCGCGCTGCGGATCGGTGTTTAAAATCCGATCTGTGGTGGGCGGCAGAGGGCCCTCTTAGATCGGGGGGCCCGGGGTACTTACCCCCTGTGACCACCCCTTAATCCGGCTCTGTGTGCACCTGCTGGGTTACCTGCAAAACATGCACCGTGTGGGGTCCTGAGGACCGAGTTTGAGAATCTGTGTCCTAGAGGACAAGTTCTCATACTAGGGGCCCGATTCAGACCTGATCGATGGGCTGCTAATTTTGCTGTCCTGTTATCAGACAGTCGCCACGCAAGGCGGAGTGTAAATACGCCCCGTACAAGTGTGCGATCGCATGTGTAGCCGTGTGAAAATGTCCCTCAGTCAGCGGACAGCTGCAAATCCATTCGCAACTCACTTACCATCGAATGGTTTTTCCACAGTGTACAGTCTGTGCGCAGCCCAGGACTTACTCCTACAAGAACAGGCTGATCACGTCCCAGAAAACGCTTGGGCACGCCTGCGTTTTTCCTGACAGTCCCAGGAAACGGTCAGTTACCGCCCACAAACGGCCTCTTCCTGTCAATCAGCATGCGAATGGGTGTGCGATCAAAATTTTCGCACCAGCTTGTCGTTGTTTGGCAACGCACGTGCGCATTGAGGTGCATACACAAGCTCAGTCAATCAATAATCGCCCTATGGTCTGAATCGTGCCCTAGGTACTCATGACCCCAAACAGTCCATGTTTTTCAGGTTTCCCCACAGAATCGCAAGTGAAATAATTAGCTCCGCCTGAGGACCTTTTAAAACGTGTCAGAGTAATGAGTGCACTTGGAAAATGTGAAGTGTGTGGGGTCCTTAGGACCTTCATTGCATTGATTAGCACCACCTGAAAGAGGGGGATGGGGTCACGTGAACACACTGCGGTGTACCTGCAGGCTGCAGCAGTGATGAACTGGGTGACCTGTGTTTATTACACAAGAAATGGATTTATCCTTACAGTGCCGCAGTAAGCACCAGTGCATCCACAGTGCAGGAAGCCTGCAGCATTTGTGCAATCATTAATTTACAGTGTCAGACTAGGGCATGAAGGGCCCACCGGGGAATGCAGTGGTAGGGGCCCATGTTTAGGGGTGTGGTCAGTCTCCAGAGGAAGGGGGGTGGCCAGCCGCTACATTGGTCTGCCTAACCATTAGTGAGTGCATGGGCTGGGCCCCTTGACAAATATATAAATTGATAAAGCTAATTATTTATCTTGAACCTAAGCTATATACTTATTATAGACAATGTACGCAATAGGCGCACGAGGTGCCGTAATGGTACGCACTTAGCGTAGCAGATGCTAGGCCGTGGTCGAGACGCACGAGCGGCACGTTCGCTCACGGCTTACGCTTAGTATCGAGCACGCTATAGGCGGCCCGAGTACCGTAATGCTACGCTATTGGCGTAGCGGACGCTGTACCGCGAGAGTGGGATACGAGTGGCGCTGACGCTCACTGAATTACACACAGAAAACCTTGTTAACAACACACTGTAAGGGTATGCTTATGCTGTAAACCTTAGTACTGAAATATTACCACAATGTAACGCTGATTAACTCTGATCATATGAAAGCTGTTGGAGCGATTAAGACGCTCAGAAACCCTCTATAATGTCTAGTAAAACACACACTCCTTGCTAAGGTTCCAACACCTTTATAGACGATACTTTGTAAGTAAAGGGAAAAGAAAAACAGTTAACAGCTTATACACTACAGTCCTAACATTAATAACTAAACAGAATAACTAAACAGAAATATACACAATAACGAACGATCGTAAACACAAATACATAGAATAAGAATGAATGGCTTACATTAAACGGGTAACAAAGTGGCCACAGAGAAACATACCATACGGGGGAACACTCGCTAGCGCAACCGGATCCAGTCCTCCAATTATCAGAGATAAATGTTAATGAGAGAGAGTACTGGCCGGTCAGGGGACAGTGGCCTTTATATACACAACATACAGTACACTACAAAGGGCCCTACAATCTCATTGTTCATTGGACACAGGAATGTCCCTCTGTATTATAACAAAAGGTCATAGGTGGATTCGAACAGGTGGGCTGTGACTATTTCAAACTGCTCAGGTGGGAGGTATCCTCAGGATTCCCGCCGCATGGATAATGAACTGCAAATACTGTAAATGTCCATAAACTACTCATAGACATAACTATACGCAGGAGCGATTAATCTCTTCCTAACCAACACTGGATTGTTTCTAATAAAATACTCTTCAGTTAGGTACTAGACACCACCGTTCAACCTTTGTCAGACCCTTCGTATCATGCAAAGAGGAATCCCCATGTCCACGAACCATTTACACTAAACATACTTGCAGATATTATTAAGGGGAATAATATCTACAAAACACGCTATAAAGGTTAAATATGCTGCGATCGAGTCGCTCGCTAGTCGCACACAAACACCGCCGTAAATACACATCTCCGTGTGCAGGCGACGTCGGTGCGTCCCTTACGCAACCTGAGGGGATGCGTACGCACGGGGGAGTCGGTGTACGAGCAGCGGGCACGTGCATTGGGGTTAGTACAAGGCAATGTGAAGCATGATATTTTTCGACTTTGACAAAATACTGCTAGTGTGTGCATGATAATGTACCAGATAAATATTGGCAATGCTCTGTAGAGAATACATCATAGGGGGTAATTCCAAGTTGATCACAGCAGGCTTTTTTTTTAGCAGTTGGGCAAAACCATGTGCACTGCAGGGGGGGCAGATGTAACATGTGCAGAGAGAGAGAGATTTGGGTGGGGTGTGTTCAATCTGCAATCTAATTTGCACTGTAAAAATAAAGCAGCCAGTATTTACCCTGCACAGAAACAAAATAACCCACCCACATCTAACTCTCTCTGCACATGTTATATCTGCCTCCCCTGCAGTGCACATGGTTTTGCCCAACTGCTAAAAAAAAGCCTGCTGCGATCAACTTGGAATTACCCCCATAGTCTTGTGCAGTATAAGGTAACATATGTATAATGTATAATTCAAGAACACAGTTTGGATCCTGATCACGGGGGGGGGGGGCACCGGTGGTTTCCCCTGTACCCCTGTGGGCCAGTCCGACCATGTTAATTTATTATACCACCACTGCTATATATATATATAGATATATGTAGATATATATAGATACTATATATATACCACCACCGCTTAGGTGCCCAAGCACCCTACTGCCTTCACAGTGAGTTTAGAGCCTGATGGTAAATTCCGCACCAGATGCACTACAATGCCCAGCAAACCCTGTATGCTCCAGGCTGCCACTGTATTTACTATTGCTTAACGTCTGCATCGGGTAGGTGGTGTGGCGGGTTCCTGCAGCTGCAGGCGAACTTTAGCGATTTAGGAGCTCCAAATTATATCTTGGTCCCCCAACCTGAAAACATTCTGACGCCCCTGCCTCTTTCAAACGACAGAGCCCCCGCATGTATTTATGCCCACAGAGTGCAATAATTGAACATAAAATGAACCAAATCATATTCAACTTCTGCATTGTAGAAAGATAATATAGCATAATCACAATCAGTAAGGGCAGCAAGCCGTTCCCATGTTATCATACTAGCACCGCCCTGTGGATCTTGTACAGCAGACGACGACAGCAGTGCAAGTGTAACACTGGTCCTCTGGTAGCCGAATGGCATTTTATAAAGCCCTTTCATTTGACCACTGTTCTCTCTTTGCTGACACGCCAAGCTTTGGAATTCAGCAGGGAATGTAAAATTCATTAAATTAATGGCGAGGGGATCACTTAACTCATCGGGATTACGAGAGGACATCTGTTTTGGAGAGCCGGCAAATAACATGACACAGGTGTTATATGAAAGGGGGAGCAGAGAGTGCTGGGAAAATCTATAAACCCAGCGCCAAGCAGAATAAATTGCCACTTGCTGGTCGGCTATCTGCATCAGAAAAAATAATCCTGCAACTGGAGAGTAGTCGGGCAAAGTGTTTATTAAGATGTCATTTTATATATATATATATATATATGAAATTTAGGTGAACTCTGAGCCCTCCCACCAGCGTCACTGAGGTCCCTTCCAGAACGATCCGGCAGAACACACATCTGCAGTCTCCAAACATTTTTGTTATTTTCTATACTCTATACTTACCCATCACACATCACCTCATGATGAAAACCGACCCAATTAGCAACATCACAACATTACCTACAACCAAATATGTATAGCAGTATAGAAGGAAGGCAAAAGGCACACAAGGGTACACGTCACATACTGAGAGGAAAAAAGAGTAGAAAAAGTGAGGCTGTCTCAAAACAGTACAATAGTAAAGGCTATAATAAAACAGGTGATGCTGCGGATAACCTATATTATAAATTCAAGTGCAGATAAAAAATGGAGAGATGAAGGGGAAGAGAGAGATGGAGTAAGTGGGGGAGAGAGAAGGAGGAATAACTGTCTGGGGAGCGCTGAAGAGAGAGAGGAGGAAAGAGAGAGAGAGGGGGGGGGGGTTATTTACTAAGCGTTGGGTTCTGAAACCTTATGCTTCCGATCGTAAGGAGCACATGTGTCCTAAAAGGTTTTTACAGTCTCTGGGGTAAATTTACTAAGATGGGAGTTCTAGTTCAGATGGGATATTGCCCATAGCAACCAATCAGATTCTACTTCTCATTTATCTTGCACCTTCTAGAAGATAATACCTGGAATCTGATTGGTTGCTATTGGCAACATCCCATCTTAGATAGAACTCCCATCTTAGTAAATTTACCCCTCTGTGTGCTATCTCTTTCAACCCATTCTGGGTAGGAGATCACACTCTGCGTCGAGTACAAATAAGTGCTAAGTGGCCAGGAACTCATGGCCTGAATGAGAAGTTCCAAAAGATGTCCTCTTGGAATTTACGCGTCTGCATACCCACAGGGTTGCAGTGCTATACTGAGATGTCCATTTAACTATACCTTTCTTTTTCCATTTGAGCTGCCAGACATGGTCTGATGCATTGATGGATGTGCCCCAGACATAGATGGGCACAGTAGCGTTTTAATTTTCAATAATTTATGTAGCTAATGAGATCCTGTTTTGTTTTCATTTCTTTTCAGTGTGATAATTGGGGCACATGTGATACCTTCTTCAATACAAATATTGGGACTAATTCAGGGTTGATTGCAAAAGCAAAATCTTTCTCTAATGGGCAAAACCATGTGAACTGCAGGTGGGGCAGATGTAACATGTGCAGAGAGAGTTAGATTTGGGTGGGTTATATTGTTTCTGTGCAGGGTAAATACTGGCTGCTTTATTTTTACACTGCAATTTAGATTTCAGTTTGAACACACCCCACTCAAATCTAACTCTCTCTGCACATGTTACATCTGCCCCCCTGCACTGCACATGGTTTTGCCCATTAGAGAAAGATTTTTCTTTTGCGATCAACCCTGAATTATACTGTATGCAGGGAGAGAAACGCTTTGATCATTAGCGGAAATGTGAGTAGCACTAACAGGCCTCTGTGACTCCAAGAGAGATCCATCTGGCTGCTTAGCCAAATCTCCTTAATGTCCATTTACAGTATGTCCTGTATCTTTGTGCAAGGGCAGAGATGGATTGTACTGTGGGTGGTCGGTGGAACAGACCATTATAGAAAATAACTAGTGATGAACCAAATGTTCAGGTTTAGTGACCAGTGAATAAATTCTCAAAAGTTTTAAATGACTTTTTGTGAAATGTGCTAAAATGTCGTACAAACCTCATCTCGAAATGATCCAGTGTAAAGTTTCCAGTCACTATCCAGCCTTGCACCTTTACTACATGGTACCCATTACCCTAATTACTAATGTATTGGGAAACATATCGAATATCAATAGTGATATATACTAGTGATGTGCACCGGAAATTTTTCGGGTTTTGGTTTTGGGTTCGGTTCCGCGGCCGTGTTTTGGATTCGGACGCGTTTTGGCAAAACCTCACCGAAAATTTTTTGTCGGATTCGGGTGTGTTTTGGATTCGGGTGTTTTTTTCAAAAAACCCTAAAAAACTGCTTAAATCATAGAATTTGGGGGTCATTTTGATCCCATAGTATTATTAACCTCAATAACCATAATTTCCACTCATTTCCAGTCTATTCTGAACACTGAACATCTCACAATATTATTTTTAGTCCTAAAATTTGCACCGAGGTCGCTGGATGGCTAAGCTAAGCGACACAAGTGGCCGACACAAACACCTGGCCCATCTAGGAGTGGCACTGCAGTGTCAGGCAGGATGGCACTTTAAAAAAATTGTCCCCAAACAGCACATGATGCAAAGAAAAAAAGAGGCGCACCAAGGTCGCTGTGTGACTAAGCTAAGCGACACAAGTGGCCGACACAAACACCTGGCCCATCTAGGAGTGTCACTGCAGTGTCACGCAGGATGGCCCTTCAAAAAAATACTCCCCAAACAGCACATGATGCAAAGAAAAAAAGAGGCGCAATGAGGTAGCTGTGTGACTAAGCTAAGCGACCCTAGTGGCCGACACAAACACCTGGCCCATCTAGGAGTGGCACTGCAGTGTCACGCAGGATGGCCCTTCAAAAAAATACTCCCCAAACAGCACATGATGCAAAGAAAAAAAGAGGCGCAATGAGGTAGCTGTGTGACTAAGCTAAGCGACCCTAGTGGCCGACACAAACACCTGGCCCATCTAGGAGTGGCACTGCAGTGTCACGCAGGATGGCACTTCAAAAAAATTGTCCCCAAACAGCACACGATGCAAAGAAAAAAAGAGGCGCAATGAGGTAGCTGTGTGACTAAGATAAGCGACCCAAGTGGCCGACACAAACACCTGGCCCATCTAGGAGTGGCACTGCAGTGTCAGACAGGATGGCACTTCAGAAAAATTGTCCCCAAACAGCACATGATGCAAAGAAAAATGAAAGAAAAAAGAGGTGCAAGATGGAATTGTCCTTGGGCCCTCCCACCCACCCTTATGTTGTATAAACAGGACATGCACACTTTAACGAACCCATCATTTCAGCGACAGGATCTGCCACACGACTGTGACTGAAATGACTGGTTGGTTTGGGCCCCCACCAAAAAAGAAGCAATCAATCTCTCCTTGCACAAACTGGCTCTACAGAGGCAAGATGTCCACCTCATCATCATCGTCCGATTCATCACCCCTTTCACTGTGTACATCCCCCTCCTCACAGATTATTAATTCATCCCCACTGAAATCCACCATCTCAGGTCCCCGTGCACTTTCTGGAGGCAATTGCTGCTGGTGAATGTCTCCACGGAGGAATTGATTATAATTCATTTTAATGAACATCATCTTCTCCACATTTTCTGGAAGTAACCTCGTACGCCGATTGCTGACAAGGTGAGCGGCGGCACTAAACACTCTTTCGGAGTACACACTGGAGGGAGGGCAACTTAGGTAGAATAAAGCCAGTTTCTGGCTGCAAGGGCCTCCAAATTGCCTCTTTTTCCTGCCAGTATACGTACGGACTGTCTGACGTGCCTACTTGGATGCGGTCACTCATATAATCCTCCACCATTCTTTCAATGGTGAGAGAATCATATGCAGTGACAGTAGACGACATGTCAGTAATCGTTGGCAGGTCCTTCAGTCCGGACCAGATGTCAGCACTCGCTCCAGACTGCCCTGCATCACCGCCAGTGGGTGGGCTCGGAATTCTTAGCCTTTTCCTCGCACCCCCAGTTGCGGGAGAATGTGAAGGAGGAGCTGTTGACGGGTCACGTTCCGCTTGACTTGACAATTTTCTCACCAGCAGGTCTTTGAACCCCTGCAGGCTTGTGTCTGCCGGAAAGAGAGATACAACGTAGGTTTTAAATCTAGGATCGAGCATGGTGGCCAAAATGTAGTGCTCTGATTTCAACAGATTGACCACCCGTGAATCCTGGTTAAGCGAATGAAGGGCTCCATCCACAAGTCCCACATGCCTAGCGGAATCGCTCTGTTTTAGCTCCTCCTTCAATGTCTCCAGCTTCTTCTGCAAAAGCCTGATGAGGGGAATGACCTGACTCAGGCTGGCAGTGTCTGAACTGACTTCACGTGTGGCAAGTTCAAAGGGTTGCAGAACCTTGCACAACGTTGAAATCATACTCCACTGCGCTTGAGACAGGTGCATTCCACCTCCTTTGCCTATATCGTGGCCAGATGTATAGGCTTGAATGGCCTTTTGCTGCTCCTCCATCCTCTGAAGCATATAGAGGGTTGAATTCCACCTCGTTACCACCTCCTGCTTCAGATGATGGCAGGGCAGGTTCAGGTATTTTTGGTGGTGCTCCAGTCTTCTGTACGCGGTGCCTGAACGCCGAAAGTGGCCCGCAATTCTTCGGGCCACCGACAGCATCTCTTGCACGCCCCTGTCGTTTTTTAAATAATTCTGCACCACCAAATTCAAGGTATGTGCAAAACATGGGACGTGCAGGAATTTGCCCAGATGTAATGCACACACAATATTGCTGGCGTTGTCCGATGTCACAAATCCCTAGGAGAGTCCAATTGGGGTAAGCCATTCTGCGATGATCTTCCTCAGTTGCCGTAAGAGGTTTTCAGCTGTGTGCGTATTCTGGAAAGCGGTGATACAAAGCGTAGCCTGTCTAGGAACGAGTTGGCGTTTGCGAGATGCTGCTACTGGTGCCGCCGCTGCTGTTCTTGCAGCGGGAGGCAATACATCTACCCAGTGGGCTGTCACAGTCATATAGTCCTGAGTCTGCCCTGCTCCACTTGTCCACATGTCCGTGGTTAAGTGGACATTGGGTACAACTGCATTTTTTAGGACACTGGTGAGTCTTTTTCTGAGGTCTGTGTACATTTTCGGTATCGCCTGCCTAGAGAAATGGAACCTAGATGGTATTTGGTACCAGGGACACAGTACCTCAATCAAGTCTATAGTTGGCTCTGAAGTAACGATGGATACCGGAACCACGTTTCTCACCGCCCAGGCTGCCAAGGCCTCAGTTATCCGCTTTGCAGCAGGATGACTGCTGTGATATTTCATCTTCCTCGCAAAGGACTGTTGGACAGTCAATTGCTTACTGGAAGTAGTACAAGTGGTCTTCCGACTTCCCCTCTGGGATGCCGATCGACTCCCAGCAGCAACAACAGCAGCGCCAGCAGTAGTAGGTGTTACACTCAAGGATGCATCGGAGGAATCCCAGGCAGGAGAGGACTCGTCAGACTTGCCAGTGACATGGCCTGCAGGACTATTGGCTTTCCTGGGTAAGGAGGAAATTGACACTGAAGGAGTTGGTGGTGTGGTTTGCGGGAGCTTGGTTACAAGAGGAAGGGATTTAGTGGTCAGTGGACTGCTTCCGCTGTCGCCCAAAGTTTTTGAACTTGTCACTGACTTATGATGAATGCGCTGCAGGTGACGTATAAGGGAGGATGTTCCGAGGTGGTTAACGTCCTTACCCCTACTTATTACAGCTTGACAAAGGCAACACACGGCTTGACACCTGTTGTCCGCATTTGTGTTGAAATAATTCCACACCGAAGAGCTGATTTTTTTTGTATTTTGACCAGGCATGTCAATGGCCATATTCCTCCCACGGACAACAGGTGTCTCCCCGGGTGCCTGAGTTAAACAAACCACCTCACCATCAGAATCCTCCTTGTCAATTTCCTCCCCAGCGCCAGCAACACCCATATCCTCATCCTGGTGTACTTCAACACTGACATCTTCAATTTGACTATCAGGAACTGGACTGCGGGTGCTCCTTCCAGCACTTGCAGGGGGCGTGCAAATGGTGGAAGGCGCAAGCTCTTCCCGTCCAGTGTTGGGAAGGTCAGGCATCGCAACCGACACAATTGGACTCTCCTTGGGGATTTGTGATTTCGAAGAACGCACAGTTCTTTGCTGTGCTTTTGCCAGCTTAAGTCTTTTCTTTTTTCTAGCGAGAGGATGAGTGCTTCCATCCTCATGTGAAGCTGAACCACTAGCCATGAACATAGGCCAGGGCCTCAGCCGTTCCTTGCCACTCCGTGTCGTAAGTGGCATATTGGCAAGTTTACGCTTCTCCTCAGACGTTTACGCTTCTCCTCCTTTAATTTTGATTTTTGGGTCATTTTACTGATCTTTTGTGTTTTGGATTTTACATGCTCTGTACTATGACATTGGGCATCGGCCTTGGCAGACGACGTTGATGGCATTTCATCGTCTCGGCCATGACTAGTGGCAGCAGCTTCAGCACGAGGTGGAAGTGGATCTTGATCTTTCCCTATTTTTTTTAACCTCCACATTTTTGTTCTCCATATTTTAATGCGCACAACTAAAAGGCACCACAGGTATACAATGTAGATGGATGGATAGTATACTTTATGGATGACGAGTGATGACACAGAGGTAGGTACAGCAGTGGCCTACCGTACTGCTATATACAGTATAATGGACCTGGTGGACACTGTCAGCAGACTGCTAAACTAGTACTACTAGTATAAAGAAAAAAAGACACCACAGGTATACAATGTAGATGGATGGATAGTATACTTATGGACGATGAGTGACGACACAGAGGTAGGTACAGCAGTGGCCTACCGTACTGCTTTATACAGTATAATGGACCTGGTGGACACTGTCCGCAGACTGCGTTTATAGTATAAAAAAAAAAGACACCACAGGTATACAATGTAGATGGATGGATAGTATACTTATGGACGACGAGTGACGACACAGAGGTAGGTACAGCAGTGGCCTACCGTACTGCTATATACAGTATAATGGACCTGGTGGACACTGTCAGCAGACTGCGTTTATAGTATAAAAAAAAAAAGACACCACAGGTATACAATGTAGATGGACGGATAGTATACTTATGGACGACGAGTGACGACACAGAGGTAGGTACAGCAGTGGCCTACCGTACTGCTATATACAGTATAATGGACCTGGTGGACACTGTCAGCAGACTGCGTTCATAGTATAAAGAAAAAAAGACACCACAGGTATACAATGTAGATGGATGGATAGTATACTTATGGACGACGAGTGACGACACAGAGGTAGGTACAGCAGTGGCCTACCGTACTGCTATATACAGTATAATGGACCTGGTGGACACTGTCAGCAGACTGCGTTTATAGTATAAAAAAAAAGACACCACAGGTATACAATGTAGATGGATGGATAGTATACTTATGGACGACGAGTGACGACACAGAGGTAGGTACAGCAGTGGCCTACCGTACTGCTATATACAGTATAATGGACCTGGTGGACACTGTCAGCAGACTGCATTTATAGTATAAAAAAAAAGACACCACAGGTATACAATGTAGATGGATGGATAGTATACTTATGGACGACGAGTGACGACACAGAGGTAGGTACAGCAGTGGCCTACCGTACTGCTATATACAATATAATGGACCTGGTGGACACTGTCAGCAGACTGCTAAACTAGTACTACTAGTATAAAGAAATAAAGACACCACAGGTATACAATGTAGATGGATGGATAGTATACTTATGGACGACGAGTGACGACACAGAGGTAGGTACAGCAGTGGCCTACCGTACTGCTATATACAGTATAATGGACCTGGTGGACACTGTCAGCAGACTGCGTTTATAGTATAAAAAAAAAGACACCACAGGTATACAATGTAGATGGATGGATAGTATACTTATGGACGACGAGTGACGACACAGAGGTAGGTACAGCAGTGGCCTACCGTACTGCTATATATAGTATAATGGACCTGGTGGACACTGTCAGCAGACTGCGTTTATAGTATAAAAAAAGACACCACAGGTATACAATGTAGATGGATGGATAGTATACTTATGGACGACGAGTGACGACACAGAGGTAGGTACAGCAGTGGCCTACCGTACTGCTATATACAGTATAATGGACCTGGTGGACACTGTCAGCAGACTGCGTTTATAGTATAAAAAAAAAAGACACCACAGGTATACAATGTAGATGGATGGATAGTATACTTATGGACGACGAGTGACGACACAGAGGTAGGTACAGCAGTGGCCTACCGTACTGCTATATACAGTATAATGGACCTGGTGGACACTGTCAGCAGACTGCGTTTATAGTATAACAAAAAAAAGACACCACAGGTATACAATGTAGATGGATGGATAGTATACTTATGGACGACGAGTGACGACACAGAGGTAGGTACAGCAGTGGCCTACCGTACTGCTATATACAGTATAATGGACCTGGTGGACACTGTCAGCAGACTGCGTTTATATAGTATAAAAAAAAAGACACCACAGGTATACAATGTAGATGGATGGATAGTATACTTATGGACGACGAGTGACGACACAGAGGTAGGTACAGCAGTGGCCTACCGTACTGCTATATACAGTATAATGGACCTGGTGGACACTGTCAGCAGACTGCGTTTATAGTATAAAAAAAAAGACACCACAGGTATACAATGTAGATGGATGGATAGTATACTTATGGACGACGAGTGACGACACAGAGGTAGGTACAGCAGTGGCCTACCGTACTGCTATATACAGTATAATGGACCTGGTGGACACTGTCAGCAGACTGCGTTTATAGTATAAAAAAAAAGACACCACAGGAGTGTTTTTCAGGCAGACAAACGTATACTGGTGGTCACTGTCAGCAAAACTGTGCACTGTACTCCTGCTATAGCTGCTCCCCAGTCCCCACAATTAAGCAGTGTGAGCACTCAGCACAGATATATCATGCAGCACACTGAGCACAGATATGGTATGGAGCGTTTTTTTCAGGCAGAGAACGGATAAAAAACTGGTGGTCACTATTCGCAAAACTCTGCACTGTACTCCTCCTAACAGCTGCTCCCCAATCCTCCCCACAATAAGCTAAGCAATCAGATCAACTGTGTAGTATATAACTATATAAACGGAGAGGACGCCAGCCACGTCCTCTCCCTATCAATCTCAATGCACGTGTGAAAATGGCGGCGACGCGCGGCTGCTTATATAGAATCCGAATCTCGCGAGAATCCGACAGCGGGATGATGACGTTCGGGCGCGCTCGGGTTAACCGAGCCATACGGGAGAATCCGAGTATGGCTCGGACCCGTCTAAAAAGGGTGAAGTTCGGGGGGGTTCGGTTTCTCGGAAACCGAACCCGCTCATAACTAATATATACTGTAGGCTCTTTATCCATTTAGACAGCTCTAAATGGAGATTACCCATCTGTCTGAAATTACCTGCCTGTTATTAGAAATCTAAAACTTAGAAAACTTTTCAAGTCACTTCGGCGCCCCATACAACCAGGCACCCTAGACTGTTGCCTGGTCCCCTAATTACAACCATCTTTTCCCACTTCAGTTATTATCACATTTCAGATGTTATATATATATATATATATATATATATATATATATACAGTTAGATAGATATACTGTATCTATCTATTTATCTATCTATATCATATCTATCTATAACATATATACCTATCTGCATCATTGTCTATCTTTCTATCTATCTATCTATCTAGCTCGTATCTATCTAATATAATATATACCTATCTGCATCATTATCTATCTATCTATCTATCTATCTATCTATCTATCTATCTATCTATCTATCTATCTATCTAATATCTATATCATATCTATCTATCTATCTATCTATCTATCTATCTATCTATCTATCTATCTATCTATCTATCTATCTATCTATCTATCTATCTATCCATCCTTGGGTGCTGTTTTATCACTGAAACTTGTGTATGATAAATGTTGCTCCAGCCAATCAGCTCCCAATTGCCACTTTTGTAAACACATGACAGTTGGGAGCTGATTGGCTGTAGCACCATTTAAAACTTTTAAAAACTTTTAAAACTCATTGCGTAGGATAAAACTCATTGATAAATCAGCCAAGTTAACGCCACTTTTGACAAACTATGGGGGTCATTCCGAGTTGATCGTAGCTGTGCTAAATTTAGCAAAGCTACGATCAGTCACTCAGACATGTGGGGGGGGGATGTCCAGCACAGGGCTAGTCCGCCCTGAATGTTAGTGCCGGCCTCCCTCCCGCAGAAGTGCAAAGGCATCGCACAGCGGCGATGCCATTGCATTTCAAGAGTAGCTCCCGACCAGCTTTAGCGTGCTGGCTGGGAGCTACTTGTCGCTCCCCGGCCCACATCGGCTGCGTATGATATCATGCAGCCACTGGTGACCGCTCCCCGCACGGCTGGACCGCTCCCACAAAACGGCAGCCAAACGCCGCCGTTCCGCCTCCTCCCGCCCAGCGACCACCTCTGCCTGTCAATCAGGCAGAGGCGATCGCAGCCCAGCTACGGCCTTCGGCCGTCTGGCATGCGCTGGCGCACTACGGCGGCAGCGCATACGCAGTGGGTACCCGTTCGCTCGGCTGCGATAAAAAGCAGCGAGCGAACGGGTCAGAATGACCCCCTATACACGCTAGCCACTAACTTACAATAATAGATTATTGGCGCCGGTGATGGTGGGGCGACATGGAAGTCCTCTAGGATTAGGAGGTGTACTAGAGTGACTGTGATATTAGCTAGAATGTATTTTTACCTTTATGGTCCATACAGGAACATTTTAATTGTGGGGTTCAGTGGATCTTGAAAATATTTCCCCCCACAAGGGTACATACACACTCGCATCTGTGCTCCGCATTCTCCTTCACCCTCCAATCTGTGTGCTGGAAATTTGGCAATGTTGGGGAGTACTGCATCAGGACAGGACGCTATTGTAAACACTGGCGCAGCTACTGCGTTTCTCAGATCATTGTACACACGTTTTATACTGCATATGGCTGTCATCAATTACTACTCCCTTTATCTAAATGGTGATATTAGATTGGAAGCTCAACAGGGGAGGGCATCTGCGTGTGAGCTTATATGTACATTACGACTCACTTTTACACACCTTATGAAGAGTTTGCAGATTGCCGCGTCGTCTGTATGTCTCCTCTGGAGCTGCCCCTACTGCTCCACACAACAGCTGACGAGTAATTTATAATCCAGTTACCGGTACGGAGTTAATTTATTCCTCCTGATGAATTCCAGCAAAATAAAATGTTCCAGTAAATCAAATGTTTGAAACCTACACGGGGTCAGCGTTCAATTAAAGGTTGTGGTTTTAAAAGGCATTTCATTAGAAACAACATTATCTACTTAGCGTTTTATAAAGTGACATCTGTCCAGGTTACATTTACTGCAGCGTATAACAGAAAATATCTTCACCACTGTTTTCTGACAGAGATTCATAGACGAATCTACAGAGCAAGATCCCAGTTATGTGACAGATGTTTTTATTTTTCGGTCAGTTTTTACTATTTATACAGTAAAAGGATATTTAGGGGGATATCCAATTATCCCCGTTAAAACATCGGGTCCGAAAAACGGGCGTTTTCGGCCGTTTATTGGACTTTTTTCCGATGTTTCACCAATTTTTTTTTTACAGGCTATCCAGTATTTACAGCTATCGCCTGTAAAAAAAAAACCTTTCTCCCGAAAACACACAGGTTCAGTGAAACCTGTGTGTTTTCGGGTGAAATAGACCCGTTTTCGGACAAAAACAGGCTGTTTTCCAGGGATTCTGCTTCGCCTGCCGGAGGCAGGTGAAATAAAATCCCCGATAAGCCGTGGCACGCGCCAGTTTATCGGGGCTAATTAGATAGCCCCGGAAAAAAAACGAAGCTAATTGGATATCTCCGTAAGGGGATATCCCGGAAAACAGAATCCCCGGAAAACAGCCTGTTTTCGTCCGAAAACGGGACTGTTTCACCTGAAAACACACAGATTTCACAAGTCCGATAAACGGCCGAACATGGCCGTTTTTCGGACCCAATGTTTTAACGGGGATAATTGGATATCCCCCTAAGTTTTCTAAGACCTATAGGAGGGAATTCAATTCTCTTTGTGTGGATGTAACTACCGGGTTAAGTGCCCAGAGCTATTTAAATTAATGCGTTTGGTAACATGAACACGACTAAACCCCAGCCTTTAGTTGAGGGAAAACGGCATCTCTCGGCTTAAGTACCGGCACGTGATCCTGTTACCGAACGCTGTAACTCTGCGACTAGACCCGAGGCACTAGTTAGTGCAGTTTTCTGCTAGTCGCGGGCTTACTGCATGGGAAATTGAATAGTTCACTGGAACGTGGGCAGGATGTGGAGGGGGGGGGAGGGGGGGCTACTCTTCCGGGGGTGCAGGGGACTACATGAAAAATTTGAAGTCTCCTGTAGGCAAATATGCACATAGAGCCTTATTCAGGGTTAGGTGCAAAAAAAAGGAGCAATTTGCACCTTGGTAAAACCACGTGGGGCAGATTTCAAATGTGCAGAGAGATTTAGAGTCTCCTGGCTTAACTCTAAAGTTTAGTATGAAAACAAAGCTGTCCAGTACGCGTGTGGTATAGAACATCTACAGTGAAAAGACAGTCATTAGGTCAACCCCATATGGTCGACATGCATGGGTTAAAAGGTCGACATGAAAAAGGTAGATACAAAATTGGTCAACACACGTTTTTTTTATTTTTTTTTGTTTCATTTTGTTTGTTTAACCATGTATGAGCCAAATTAGTAGAAACATGTACCCTTGCCACGCTTCGGCCAGGTTACTACTCCCAATCGTAGTCCACGTGGATGGTAATTGTACCTGTCGACCTATTGCCTGTTTATCTAACAACTGTCTATCCATAGTCCGGAATCCGTACAATATTTGTTCTCTGCAATTCATAGATCCAATGTATTTGTACCCCTTGTATTGCACTATGGTTTGTTCCAGGAACAAATTGCTCATTGTTTGACACTTTTTTTAATTGCTCTTAATCCTAAACCAGGCCGTTACTGATTTAGTTTGCCGATAATGAATAAGAAGGACAAATGATCCACACACTGGAAGGAATTGAACTATCAGAACATCTGTATCACTTAAAGGGGTTTTCCACTATAAATACAAAGGGTGGGATTCAATTCTTTTCACTCCTTTCCACACACGTTCTGTTTCTGCCCTCGGGGGCATGGTATTATTATTTCAGCTTGCTACCCTTAGAGTAGCAAGGCAACCAACCCTTTACTCGGCTAAACCTGATTACTACGGGCGTGATATGTGCGATAACGGGGATCATTTTAGACAGGAGATTGGGCGTGATATATCATTTGAATTCCACCCAAATTGTACTATACCTTCCCCTCCCGGTGGTCGACCAGGGGCCCCCACACACACTAGGGTCCCCCCAAGGCCACAATCTGTTACCTCTAAAGGCACCCAGCCACCTACCCGCCTAAGGGGTCTATGTACTAAGCATTCGATGGAGATAAAGTGGAGAGAGTTAAAGTACAAACCAACCAGCTCCTGTCATTTTTCAAACCCAGCCTGTTACATGGCAGTTAGGAGCTGAATGCCTGGTACTTTATCTCCGTCCACTTTATCACTCACCACTTTCTGCAATTACTCTGCTGTCACTAGACACTGTTCAGATTCTGTACTCGAGTCTGGAGACAGTGCAGTATGGGTGAGGTACAGCAGTCAGATTCCAGACTCTGGAGACAGAGCAGTATGGGTGAGGTACAGCGGTCAGATTCCAGACTCTGGAGACAGAACAGTATGGGTGAGGTACAGCAGTCAGATTCCAGACTCTGGAGAGAGAGCAGTATGGGTGAAGTACAGCGGTCAGATTCCGGACTCTGGAGACAGAGCAGTATGGGTGAGGTACAGTCGTCAGATTCCAGACTCTGGAGACAGAGCAGTATGGGTGAGGTACAGCGGTCAGATTCCAGACTCTGGAGACAGAACAGTATGGGTGAGGTACAGCAGTCAGATTCCAGACTCTGGAGACAGAGCAGTATGGGTGAGGTACAGCGGTCAGATTCCGGACTCTGGAGACACTGCAGTATGGGTGAGGTACAGCGGTCAGATTCCGGACTCTGGAGACAGTGCAGTATGGGTGAGGTACAGCGGTCAGATTCCGGACTCTGGAGACAGAGCAGTATGGGTGAGGTACGGCGGTCAGGTTCCGGACTCTGGAGACAGTGCAGTGTGGGTGAGGTACAGCGGTCAGATTCCGGACTCTGGAGACAGTGCAGTATCGGTGAGGTACAGCGGTCAGATTCCGGACTCTGCAGAGAGAGCAGTATGGGTGAGGTACAGCGGTCAGGTTCCGGACTCTGGAGACAGAGCAGTATGGGTGAGGTACAGCGGTCAGATTGCGGACTCTGGAGACAGTGCGGTATCGGTGAGGTACAGCGGTCAGATTCCGGACTCTGCAGAGAGAGCAGTATGGGTGAGGTACAGCGGTCAGGTTCCGGACTCTGGAGACAGAGCAGTATGGGTGATGTACAGCGGTCAGATTCCGGACTCTGGAGACAGAGCAGTATGGGTGAGGTACAGCGGTCAGATTCCGGACTATGGAGACAGAGCAGTATGGGTGAGGTACAGCGGTCAGATTCTGGACTCTGGAGACACTGCAGTATGGGTGAGGTACAGCGGTCAGATTCCGGACTCTGGAGACAGAGCAGTATGGGTGAGGTACAGCGGACAGATTCCGGACTCTGGAGACAGAGCAGTATGGGTGAGGTACAGCGGTCAGATACCGGACTATGGAGACAGTGCAGTATGGGTGAGGTACAGCGGTCAGATTCCGGAATCTGGAGAGAGAGCAGTATGGGTGAGGTACAGCGGTCAGGTTCCGGACTCTGGAGACAGAGCAGTATGGGTGAGGTACAGCGGTCAGATTCCGGACTCTGGAGACAGAGCAGTATGGGTGAGGTACAGCGGTCAGATTCCGGACTCTGGAGACAGAGCAGTATGGGTGAGGTACAGCGGTCAGATTCCGGACTCTGGAGACAGAGCAGTATGGGTGAAGTACAGCGGTCAGATTCCGGACTCTGGAGACAGAGCAGTATGGGTGAGGTACAATGGTCAGGTTCTGGACTCTGGAGACAGAGCAGTATGTGTGAGGTACAGCGGTCAGGTTCCGGACTCTGGAGACAGAGCAGTATGAGTGAGGTACAGCGGTCAGATTCCGGACTCTGGAGACAGAGCAGTATGGGTGAGGTACAACGGTCAGGTTCCGGACTCTGGA
The DNA here is from genome assembly GCF_028390025.1 of Pseudophryne corroboree. NCBI lineage: Eukaryota > Metazoa > Chordata > Amphibia > Anura > Myobatrachidae > Pseudophryne > Pseudophryne corroboree. Next base: position 316,714,030 of record NC_086452.1, read on the forward strand.
GAGAGAGCAGTATGGGTGAGGTACAGCGGTCAGATTTCAGACTCTGGAGACAGAGCAGTATGGGTGAGGTACAGTGGTCAGATTCCGGACTCTGGAGACACTGCAGTATGGGTAAGGTACAGCGGTCAGATTCCGGACCCTGGAGACAGAGCAGTATGGGTGAGGTACAGCGGTCAGATTCTGGACTCTGGAGAGAGAGCAGTATGGGTGAGGTACAGCGGTCAGATTCCGGACTCTGGAGAGAGCGCAGTATGGGTGAGGTACAGCGGTCAGGTTCCAGACTCTGGAGACAGAGCAGTATGGGTGAGGTACAGTGGTCAGATTCCGGACTCTGGAGACAGAGCAGTATGGGTGACGTACAGCGGTCAGATTCCGGACTCTGGAGACAGAGCAGTATGGGTGAGGTACAGTGGTCAGATTCCGGACTCTGGAGACAGAGCAGTATGTGTGAGGTACAGCGGTCAGATTCTGGACTCTGGAGACAGAGCAGTATGGGTGATGTACAGCGGTCAGATTCCGGACTCTGGATACAGAGCAGTATGGGTGATGTACAGCGGTCAGATTCCGGACTCTGGAGACAGAGCAGTATGGGTGATGTACAGCGGTCAGATTCCGGACTATGGAGACAGAGCAGTATGGGTGAGGTACAGCGGTCAGATTCCGGACTCTGGAGAGTGGTCAGATTCCGGACTCTGGAGACAGAGCAGTATGGGTGAGGTACAGCGGTCAGATTCCGGACTCTGGAGAGTGGTCAGATTCCGGACTCTGGAGACAGAGCAGTATGGGTGAGGTACAGTGGTCATGTTCCGGACTCTGGAGACAGAGCAGTATGGGTGAGGTACAGCGGTCAGGTTCCGGACTCTGGAGACAGAGCAGTATGGGTGAGGTACAGCGGTCAGATTCCGGACTCTGGAGACAGAGCAGTATGGGTGAGGTACAGCGGTCAGATTCCGGACTCTGGAGACAGAGCAGTATGGGTGAGGTACAGCGGTCAGATTCCAGACTCTGGAGACAGAGCAGTATGGGTGAGGTAAAGTGGTCAGATTGCGGACTCTGGAGACAGAGCAGTATGGGTGAGGTACAGCGGTCAGATTCCGGACTCTGGAGACAGAGCAGTATGGGTGAGGTAAAGTGGTCAGATTCCGGACTCTGGAGACAGAGCAGTATGGGTGAGGTAAAGTGGTCAGATTCCGGACTCTGGAGACAGAGCAGTATGGGTGAGGTATAGTGGTCAGATGTCAGATTCTGGACTCTGGAGACAGAGCAGTATGGGTGAGGTACAGTGGTCAGATGTCAGATTCTGGACTCTGGAGACAGAGCAGTATGGGTGAGGTACAGCGGTCAGATTCCGGACTCTGGAGACAGAGCAGTATGGGTGAGGTACAGTGGTCAGATATCAGATTCCGGACTCTGGAGTCAGAGCAGTATGGGTGAGGTACAGTGGTCAGATGTCAGATTCTGGACTCTGGAGACAGAGCAGTATGGGTGGAGTACAGCGGTCAGATTCCGGACTCTGGAGACAGAGCAGTATGGGTGAGGTAAAGTGGTCAGATTGCGGACTCTGGAGACAGAGCAGTATGGGTGAGGTACAGCGGTCAGATTCCGGACTCTGGAGACAGAGCAGTATGGGTGAGGTAAAGTGGTCAGATTCCGGACTCTGTACACAGAGCAGTATGGGTGAGGTAAAGTGGTCAGATTCCGGACTCTGGAGACAGAGCAGTATGGGTGAGGTATAGTGGTCAGATGTCAGATTCTGGACTCTGGAGACAGAGCAGTATGGGTGAGGTACAGTGGTCAGATGTCAGATTCTGGACTCTGGAGACAGAGCAGTATGGGTGAGGTACAGCGGTCAGATTCCGGACTCTGGAGACAGAGCAGTATGGGTGAGGTACAGCGGTCAGGTTCCGGACTCTGGAGACAGAGCAGTATGGGTGAGGTACAGCGGTCAGATTCCGGACTCTGGAGACAGAGCAGTATGGGTGAGGTACAGCGGTCAGATTCCGGACTCTGGAGACAGAGCAGTATGGGTGAGGTACAGTGGTCAGATGTCAGATTCCGGACTCTGGAGTCAGAGTAGTATGGGTGAAGTACAGCGGTCAGATTCCGGACTCTGGAGACAGAGCAGTATGGGTGAGGTACAGCGGTCAGATTCCGGACTCTGGAGACAGAGCAGTATGGGTGAGGTACAGCGGTCAGATTCTGGAGACAGAGCAGTATGGGTGAGGTACAGCGGTCAGATTCCGGACTCTGGAGACAGAGCAGTATGGGTGAGGTACAGCGGTCAGATTCCAGACTCTGGAGACAGTGCAGTATGGGTGAGGTAAAGTGGTCAGATTGCGGACTCTGGAGACAGAGCAGTATGGGTGAGGTACAGCGGTCAGATTCCGGACTCTGGAGACAGAGCAGTATGGGTGAGGTAAAGTGGTCAGATTCCGGACTCTGGAGACAGAGCAGTATGGGTGAGGTAAAGTGGTCAGATTCCGGACTCTGGAGACAGAGCAGTATGGGTGAGGTATAGTGGTCAGATGTCAGATTCTGGACTCTGGAGACAGAGCAGTATGGGTGAGGTACAGTGGTCAGATGTCAGATTCTGGACTCTGGAGACAGAGCAGTATGGGTGAGGTACAGCGGTCAGATTCCGGACTCTGGAGACAGAGCAGTATGGGTGAGGTACAGTGGTCAGATATCAGATTCCGGACTCTGGAGTCAGAGCAGTATGGGTGAGGTACAGTGGTCAGATGTCAGATTCTGGACTCTGGAGACAGAGCAGTATGGGTGGAGTACAGCGGTCAGATTCCGGACTCTGGAGACAGAGCAGTATGGGTGAGGTAAAGTGGTCAGATTGCGGACTCTGGAGACAGAGCAGTATGGGTGAGGTACAGCGGTCAGATTCCGGACTCTGGAGACAGAGCAGTATGGGTGAGGTAAAGTGGTCAGATTCCGGACTCTGGAGACAGAGCAGTATGGGTGAGGTAAAGTGGTCAGATTCCGGACTCTGGAGACAGAGCAGTATGGGTGAGGTATAGTGGTCAGATGTCAGATTCTGGACTCTGGAGACAGAGCAGTATGGGTGAGGTACAGTGGTCAGATGTCAGATTCTGGACTCTGGAGACAGAGCAGTATGGGTGAGGTACAGCGGTCAGATTCCGGACTCTGGAGACAGAGCAGTATGGGTGAGGTACAGCGGTCAGGTTCCGGACTCTGGAGACAGAGCAGTATGGGTGAGGTACAGCGGTCAGATTCCGGACTCTGGAGACAGAGCAGTATGGGTGAGGTACAGCGGTCAGATTCCGGACTCTGGAGACAGAGCAGTATGGGTGAGGTACAGTGGTCAGATGTCAGATTCCGGACTCTGGAGTCAGAGTAGTATGGGTGAAGTACAGCGGTCAGATTCCGGACTCTGGAGACAGAGCAGTATGGGTGAGGTACAGCGGTCAGATTCCGGACTCTGGAGACAGAGCAGTATGGGTGAGGTACAGCGGTCAGATTCTGGAGACAGAGCAGTATGGGTGAGGTACAGCGGTCAGATTCCGGACTCTGGAGACAGAGCAGTATGGGTGAGGTACAGCGGTCAGATTCCAGACTCTGGAGACAGTGCAGTATGGGTGAGGTAAAGTGGTCAGATTGCGGACTCTGGAGACAGAGCAGTATGGGTGAGGTACAGTGGTCAGATTGCGGACTCTGGAGACAGAGCAGTATGGGTGAGGTAAAGTGGTCAGATTCCGGACTCTGGAGACAGAGCAGTATGGGTGAGGTAAAGTGGTCAGATTCCGGACTCTGGGGACAGAGCAGTATGGGTGAGGTACAGTGGTCAGATGGCAGATTCTGGACTCTGGAGACAGAGCAGTATGGGTGAGGTACAGTGGTCAGATGTCAGATTCTGGACTCTGGAGACAGAGCAGTATGGGTGAGGTACAGCGGTCAGATTCCGGACTCTGGAGACAGAGCAGTATGGGTGAGGTACAGCGGTCAGATTCCAGACTCTGGAGACAGAGCAGTATGGGTGAGGTAAAGTGGTCAGATTGCGGACTCTGGAGACAGAGCAGTATGGGTGAGGTACAGCGGTCAGATTCCGGACTCTGGAGACAGAGCAGTATGGGTGAGGTAAAGTGGTCAGATTCCGGACTCTGGAGACAGAGCAGTATGGGTGAGGTAAAGTGGTCAGATTCCGGACTCTGGAGACAGAGCAGTATGGGTGAGGTATAGTGGTCAGATGTCAGATTCTGGACTCTGGAGACAGAGCAGTATGGGTGAGGTACAGTGGTCAGATGTCAGATTCTGGACTCTGGAGACAGAGCAGTATGGGTGAGGTACAGCGGTCAGATTCCGGACTCTGGAGACAGAGCAGTATGGGTGAGGTACAGTGGTCAGATATCAGATTCCGGACTCTGGAGTCAGAGTAGTATGGGTGGAGTACAGCGGTCAGATTCCGGACTCTGGAGACAGAGCAGTATGGGTGAGGTAAAGTGGTCAGATTCCGGACTCTGGAGACAGAGCAGTATGGGTGAGGTACGGTGGTCAGATGTCAGATTCTGGACTCTGGAGACAGAGCAGTATGGGTGAGGTACAGCGGTCAGATTCCGGACTCTGGAGACAGAGCAGTATGGGTGAGGTACAGCGGTCAGGTTCCGGACTCTGGAGACAGAGCAGTATGGGTGAGGTACAGCGGTCAGATTCCGGACTCTGGAGACAGAGCAGTATGGGTGAGGTACAGCGGTCAGATTCCGGACTCTGGAGACAGAGCAGTATGGGTGAGGTACAGTGGTCAGATGTCAGATTCCGGACTCTGGAGTCAGAGTAGTATGGGTGAAGTACAGCGGTCAGATTCCGGACTCTGGAGACAGAGCAGTATGGGTGAGGTACAGCAGTCAGATTCCGGACTCTGGAGACAGAGCAGTATGGGTGAGGTACAGCGGTCAGATTCCGGACTCTGGAGACAGAGCAGTATGGATGAGGTACAGTGGTCAGATTCCAGGACTCTGGAGACAGAGCAGTATGGGTGAGGTACAGCGGTCAGATTCTGGAGACAGAGCAGTATGGGTGAGGTACAGCGGTCAGATTCCGGACTCTGGAGACAGAGCAGTATGGGTGAGGTAAAGTGGTCAGATTCCGGACTCTGGGGACAGAGCAGTATGGGTGAGGTACAGTGGTCAGATGGCAGATTCTGGACTCTGGAGACAGAGCAGTATGGGTGAGGTACAGTGGTCAGATGTCAGATTCTGGACTCTGGAGACAGAGCAGTATGGGTGAGGTACAGCGGTCAGATTCCGGACTCTGGAGACAGAGCAGTATGGGTGAGGTACAGTGGTCAGATGTCAGATTCCGGACTCTGGAGTCAGAGTAGTATGGGTGGAGTACAGCGGTCAGATTCCGGACTCTGGAGACAGAGCAGTATGGGTGAGGTACAGCGGTCAGATTCCGGACTCTGGAGACAGAGCAGTATGGGTGAGGTACAGTGGTCAGATGTCAGATTCCGGACTCTGGAGTCAGAGTAGTATGGGTGAAGTACAGCGGTCAGATTCCGGACTCTGGAGACAGAGCAGTATGGGTGAGGTACAGCAGTCAGATTCCGGACTCTGGAGACAGAGCAGTATGGGTGAGGTACAGCGGTCAGATTCCGGACTCTGGAGACAGAGCAGTATGGATGAGGTACAGTGGTCAGATTCCAGGACTCTGGAGACAGAGCAGTATGGGTGAGGTACAGCGGTCAGATTCTGGAGACAGAGCAGTATGGGTGAGGTACAGCGGTCAGATTCCGGACTCTGGAGACAGAGCAGTATGGGTGAGGTAAAGTGGTCAGATTCCGGACTCTGGGGACAGAGCAGTATGGGTGAGGTACAGTGGTCAGATGGCAGATTCTGGACTCTGGAGACAGAGCAGTATGGGTGAGGTACAGTGGTCAGATGTCAGATTCTGGACTCTGGAGACAGAGCAGTATGGGTGAGGTACAGCGGTCAGATTCCGGACTCTGGAGACAGAGCAGTATGGGTGAGGTACAGTGGTCAGATGTCAGATTCCGGACTCTGGAGTCAGAGTAGTATGGGTGGAGTACAGCGGTCAGATTCCGGACTCTGGAGACAGAGCAGTATGGGTGAGGTAAAGTGGTCAGATTCCGGACTCTGGAGACAGAGCAGTATGGGTGAGGTACAGCGGTCAGATTCCGGACTCTGGAGACAGAGCAGTATGGGTGAGGTACAGCGGTCAGATTCCGGACTCTGGAGACAGAGCAGTATGGGTGAGGTACAGCGGTCAGATTCCGGACTCTGGAGACACTGCAGTATGGGTGAGGTACAGCGGTCAGATTCCGGACTACGGAGACAGAGCAGTATGGGTGAGGTACAGCGGTCAGGTTCCGGACTCTGGAGACAGAGCAGTATGGGTGAGGTACAGCGGTCAGATTCCGGACTCTGGAGACAGAGCAGTATGGGTGAGGTATAGTGGTCCGATGTCAGATTCCGGACTCTGGAGACAGAGCAGTATGGGTGAGGTACAGCGGTCAGATTCCGGACTCTGGAGACAGAGCAGTATGGGTGAGGTACAGCGGTCAGATTCCGGACTCTGGAGACACTGCAGTATGGGTGAGGTACAGCGGTCAGATTCCGGACTCTGGAGACAGAGCAGTATGGGTGAGGTACAGCGGTCAGGTTCCGGACTCTGGAGACAGAGCAGTATGGGTGAGGTACAGCGGTCAGATTCCGGACTCTGGAGACAGAGCAGTATGGGTGAGGTACAGCGGTCAGATTCCGGACTCTGGAGACAGTGCAGTATGGGTGAGGTAAAGTGGTCAGATTGCGGACTCTGGAGACAGAGCAGTATGGGTGAGGTACAGTGGTCAGATTGCGGACTCTGGAGACAGAGCAGTATGGGTGAGGTAAAGTGGTCAGATTCCGGACTCTGGAGACAGAGCAGTATGGGTGAGGTACAGTGGTCAGATGGCAGATTCTGGACTCTGGAGACAGAGCAGTATGGGTGAGGTACAGTGGTCAGATGTCAGATTCTGGACTCTGGAGACAGAGCAGTATGGGTGAGGTACAGTGGTCAGATTGCGGACTATGGAGACAGAGCAGTATGGGTGAGGTAAAGTGGTCAGATTCCGGACTCTGGGGACAGAGCAGTATGGGTGAGGTACAGTGGTCAGATGGCAGATTCTGGACTCTGGAGACAGAGCAGTATGGGTGAGGTACAGTGGTCAGATGTCAGATTCTGGACTCTGGAGACAGAGCAGTATGGGTGAGGTACAGCGGTCAGATTCCGGACTCTGGAGACAGAGCAGTATGGGTGAGGTACAGCGGTCAGATTCCAGACTCTGGAGACAGAGCAGTATGGGTGAGGTAAAGTGGTCAGATTGCGGACTCTGGAGACAGAGCAGTATGGGTGAGGTACAGCGGTCAGATTCCGGACTCTGGAGACAGAGCAGTATGGGTGAGGTAAAGTGGTCAGATTCCGGACTCTGGAGACAGAGCAGTATGGGTGAGGTAAAGTGGTCAGATTCCGGACTCTGGAGACAGAGCAGTATGGGTGAGGTATAGTGGTCAGATGTCAGATTCTGGACTCTGGAGACAGAGCAGTATGGGTGAGGTACAGTGGTCAGATGTCAGATTCTGGACTCTGGAGACAGAGCAGTATGGGTGAGGTACAGCGGTCAGATTCCGGACTCTGGAGACAGAGCAGTATGGGTGAGGTACAGTGGTCAGATATCAGATTCCGGACTCTGGAGTCAGAGTAGTATGGGTGGAGTACAGCGGTCAGATTCCGGACTCTGGAGACAGAGCAGTATGGGTGAGGTAAAGTGGTCAGATTCCGGACTCTGGAGACAGAGCAGTATGGGTGAGGTACGGTGGTCAGATGTCAGATTCTGGACTCTGGAGACAGAGCAGTATGGGTGAGGTACAGCGGTCAGATTCCGGACTCTGGAGACAGAGCAGTATGGGTGAGGTACAGCGGTCAGGTTCCGGACTCTGGAGACAGAGCAGTATGGGTGAGGTACAGCGGTCAGATTCCGGACTCTGGAGACAGAGCAGTATGGGTGAGGTACAGCGGTCAGATTCCGGACTCTGGAGACAGAGCAGTATGGGTGAAGTACAGTGGTCAGATGTCAGATTCCGGACTCTGGAGTCAGAGTAGTATGGGTGAAGTACAGCGGTCAGATTCCGGACTCTGGAGACAGAGCAGTATGGGTGAGGTACAGCAGTCAGATTCCGGACTCTGGAGACAGAGCAGTATGGGTGAGGTACAGCGGTCAGATTCCGGACTCTGGAGACAGAGCAGTATGGATGAGGTACAGTGGTCAGATTCCAGGACTCTGGAGACAGAGCAGTATGGGTGAGGTACAGCGGTTAGATTCTGGAGACAGAGCAGTATGGGTGAGGTACAGCGGTCAGATTCCGGACTCTGGAGACAGAGCAGTATGGGTGAGGTACAGCGGTCAGATTCCAGACTCTGGAGACAGTGCAGTATGGGTGAGGTAAAGTGGTCAGATTGCGGACTCTGGAGACAGAGCAGTATGGGTGAGGTACAGTGGTCAGATTGCGGAGTCTGGAGACAGAGCAGTATGGGTGAGGTAAAGTGGTCAGATTCCGGACTCTGGAGACAGAGCAGTATGGGTGAGGTAAAGTGGTCAGATTCCGGACTCTGGGGACAGAGCAGTATGGGTGAGGTACAGTGGTCAGATGGCAGATTCTGGACTCTGGAGACAGAGCAGTATGGGTGAGGTACAGTGGTCAGATGTCAGATTCTGGACTCTGGAGACAGAGCAGTATGGGTGAGGTACAGCGGTCAGATTCCGGACTCTGGAGACAGAGCAGTATGGGTGAGGTACAGTGGTCAGATGTCAGATTCCGGACTCTGGAGTCAGAGTAGTATGGGTGGAGTACAGCGGTCAGATTCCGGACTCTGGAGACAGAGCAGTATGGGTGAGGTAAAGTGGTCAGATTCCGGACTCTGGAGACAGAGCAGTATGGGTGAGGTACAGCGGTCAGATTCCGGACTCTGGAGACAGAGCAGTATGGGTGAGGTACAGCGGTCAGATTCCGGACTCTGGAGACAGAGCAGTATGGGTGAGGTACAGCGGTCAGATTCCGGACTCTGGAGACACTGCAGTATGGGTGAGGTACAGCGGTGAGATTCCGGACTACGGAGACAGAGCAGTATGGGTGAGGTACAGCGGTCAGGTTCCGGACTCTGGAGACAGAGCAGTATGGGTGAGGTACAGCGGTCAGATTCCGGACTCTGGAGACAGAGCAGTATGGGTGAGGTATAGTGGTCCGATGTCAGATTCCGGACTCTGGAGACAGAGCAGTATGGGTGAGGTACAGCGGTCAGATTCCGGACTCTGGAGACAGAGCAGTATGGGTGTGGTACAGCGGTCAGATTCCGGACTCTGGAGACACTGCAGTATGGGTGAGGTACAGCGGTCAGATTCCGGACTCTGGAGACAGAGCAGTATGGGTGAGGTACAGTGGTCAGGTTCCGGACTCTGGAGACAGAGCAGTATGGGTGAGGTACAGCGGTCAGATTCTGGAGACAGAGCAGTATGGGTGAGGTACAGCGGTCAGATTCCGGACTCTGGAGACAGAGCAGTATGGGTGAGGTACAGCGGTCAGATTCCAGACTCTGGAGACAGTGCAGTATGGGTGAGGTAAAGTGGTCAGATTGCGGACTCTGGAGACAGAGCAGTATGGGTGAGGTACAGTGGTCAGATTGCGGACTCTGGAGACAGAGCAGTATGGGTGAGGTAAAGTGGTCAGATTCCGGACTCTGGAGACAGAGCAGTATGGGTGAGGTAAAGTGGTCAGATTCCGGACTCTGGGGACAGAGCAGTATGGGTGAGGTACAGTGGTCAGATGGCAGATTCTGGACTCTGGAGACAGAGCAGTATGGGTGAGGTACAGTGGTCAGATGTCAGATTCTGGACTCTGGAGACAGAGCAGTATGGGTGAGGTACAGCGGTCAGATTCCGGACTCTGGAGACAGAGCAGTATGGGTGAGGTACAGTGGTCAGATGTCAGATTCCGGACTCTGGAGTCAGAGTAGTATGGGTGGAGTACAGCGGTCAGATGTCAGATTCCGGACTCTGGAGACAGAGCAGTATGGGTGAGGTACAGCGGTCAGATTCCGGACTCTGGAGACAGAGCAGTATGGGTGAGGTAAAGTGGTCAGATTCCGGACTCTGGAGACAGAGCAGTATGGGTGAGGTACAGCGGTCAGATTCCGGACTCTGGAGACAGAGCAGTATGGGTGAGGTACAGCGGTCAGATTCCGGACTCTGGAGACACTGCAGTATGGGTGAGGTACAGCGGTCAGATTCCGGACTACGGAGACAGAGCAGTATGGGTGAGGTACAGCGGTCAGGTTCCGGACTCTGGAGACAGAGCAGTATGGGTGAGGTACAGCGGTCAGATTCCGGACTCTGGAGACAGAGCAGTATGGGTGAGGTATAGTGGTCCGATGTCAGATTCCGGACTCTGGAGACAGAGCAGTATGGGTGAGGTACAGCGGTCAGATTCCGGACTCTGGAGACAGAGCAGTATGGGTGAGGTACAGCGGTCAGATTCCGGACTCTGGAGACACTGCAGTATGGGTGAGGTACAGCGGTCAGATTCCGGACTCTGGAGACAGAGCAGTATGGGTGAGGTACAGCGGTCAGGTTCCGGACTCTGGAGACAGAGCAGTATGGGTGAGGTACAGCGGTCAGATTCCGGACTCTGGAGACAGAGCAGTATGGGTGAGGTACAGCGGTCAGATTCCGGACTCTGGAGACAGTGCAGTATGGGTGAGGTAAAGTGGTCAGATTGCGGACTCTGGAGACAGAGCAGTATGGGTGAGGTACAGTGGTCAGATTGTGGACTCTGGAGACAGAGCAGTATGGGTGAGGTAAAGTGGTCAGATTCCGGACTCTGGAGACAGAGCAGTATGGGTGAAGTAAAGTGGTCAGATTCCGGACTCTGGGGACAGAGCAGTATGGGTGAGGTACAGTGGTCAGATGGCAGATTCTGGACTCTGGAGACAGAGCAGTATGGGTGAGGTACAGTGGTCAGATGTCAGATTCTGGACTCTGGAGACAGAGCAGTATGGGTGAGGTACAGCGGTCAGATTCCGGACTCTGGAGACAGAGCAGTATGGGTGAGGTACAGCGGTCAGATTCCAGACTCTGGAGACAGAGCAGTATGGGTGAGGTAAAGTGGTCAGATTGCGGACTCTGGAGACAGAGCAGTATGGGTGAGGTACAGCGGTCAGATTCCGGACTCTGGAGACAGAGCAGTATGGGTGAGGTAAAGTGGTCAGATTCCGGACTCTGGAGACAGAGCAGTATGGGTGAGGTACAGCGGTCAGGTTCCGGACTCTGGAGACAGAGCAGTATGGGTGAGGTACAGCGGTCAGATTCCGGACTCTGGAGACAGAGCAGTATGGGTGAGGTACAGCGGTCAGATTCCGGACTCTGGAGACAGAGCAGTATGGGTGAGGTACAGTGGTCAGATGTCAGATTCCGGACTCTGGAGTCAGAGTAGTATGGGTGAAGTACAGCGGTCAGATTCCGGACTCTGGAGACAGAGCAGTATGGGTGAGGTACAGCGGTCAGATTCCGGACTCTGGAGACAGAGCAGTATGGGTGAGGTACAGCGGTCAGATTCTGGAGACAGAGCAGTATGGGTGAGGTACAGCGGTCAGATTCCGGACTCTGGAGACAGAGCAGTATGGGTGAGGTACAGCGGTCAGATTCCAGACTCTGGAGACAGTGCAGTATGGGTGAGGTAAAGTGGTCAGATTGCGGACTCTGGAGACAGAGCAGTATGGGTGAGGTACAGCGGTCAGATTCCGGACTCTGGAGACAGAGCAGTATGGGTGAGGTAAAGTGGTCAGATTCCGGACTCTGGAGACAGAGCAGTATGGGTGAGGTAAAGTGGTCAGATTCCGGACTCTGGAGACAGAGCAGTATGGGTGAGGTATAGTGGTCAGATGTCAGATTCTGGACTCTGGAGACAGAGCAGTATGGGTGAGGTACAGTGGTCAGATGTCAGATTCTGGACTCTGGAGACAGAGCAGTATGGGTGAGGTACAGCGGTCAGATTCCGGACTCTGGAGACAGAGCAGTATGGGTGAGGTACAGTGGTCAGATATCAGATTCCGGACTCTGGAGTCAGAGCAGTATGGGTGAGGTACAGTGGTCAGATGTCAGATTCTGGACTCTGGAGACAGAGCAGTATGGGTGGAGTACAGCGGTCAGATTCCGGACTCTGGAGACAGAGCAGTATGGGTGAGGTAAAGTGGTCAGATTGCGGACTCTGGAGACAGAGCAGTATGGGTGAGGTACAGCGGTCAGATTCCGGACTCTGGAGACAGAGCAGTATGGGTGAGGTAAAGTGGTCAGATTCCGGACTCTGGAGACAGAGCAGTATGGGTGAGGTAAAGTGGTCAGATTCCGGACTCTGGAGACAGAGCAGTATGGGTGAGGTATAGTGGTCAGATGTCAGATTCTGGACTCTGGAGACAGAGCAGTATGGGTGAGGTACAGTGGTCAGATGTCAGATTCTGGACTCTGGAGACAGAGCAGTATGGGTGAGGTACAGCGGTCAGATTCCGGACTCTGGAGACAGAGCAGTATGGGTGAGGTACAGCGGTCAGGTTCCGGACTCTGGAGACAGAGCAGTATGGGTGAGGTACAGCGGTCAGATTCCGGACTCTGGAGACAGAGCAGTATGGGTGAGGTACAGCGGTCAGATTCCGGACTCTGGAGACAGAGCAGTATGGGTGAGGTACAGTGGTCAGATGTCAGATTCCGGACTCTGGAGTCAGAGTAGTATGGGTGAAGTACAGCGGTCAGATTCCGGACTCTGGAGACAGAGCAGTATGGGTGAGGTACAGCGGTCAGATTCCGGACTCTGGAGACAGAGCAGTATGGGTGAGGTACAGCGGTCAGATTCTGGAGACAGAGCAGTATGGGTGAGGTACAGCGGTCAGATTCCGGACTCTGGAGACAGAGCAGTATGGGTGAGGTACAGCGGTCAGATTCCAGACTCTGGAGACAGTGCAGTATGGGTGAGGTAAAGTGGTCAGATTGCGGACTCTGGAGACAGAGCAGTATGGGTGAGGTACAGTGGTCAGATTGCGGACTCTGGAGACAGAGCAGTATGGGTGAGGTAAAGTGGTCAGATTCCGGACTCTGGAGACAGAGCAGTATGGGTGAGGTAAAGTGGTCAGATTCCGGACTCTGGGGACAGAGCAGTATGGGTGAGGTACAGTGGTCAGATGGCAGATTCTGGACTCTGGAGACAGAGCAGTATGGGTGAGGTACAGTGGTCAGATGTCAGATTCTGGACTCTGGAGACAGAGCAGTATGGGTGAGGTACAGCGGTCAGATTCCGGACTCTGGAGACAGAGCAGTATGGGTGAGGTACAGCGGTCAGATTCCAGACTCTGGAGACAGAGCAGTATGGGTGAGGTAAAGTGGTCAGATTGCGGACTCTGGAGACAGAGCAGTATGGGTGAGGTACAGCGGTCAGATTCCGGACTCTGGAGACAGAGCAGTATGGGTGAGGTAAAGTGGTCAGATTCCGGACTCTGGAGACAGAGCAGTATGGGTGAGGTAAAGTGGTCAGATTCCGGACTCTGGAGACAGAGCAGTATGGGTGAGGTATAGTGGTCAGATGTCAGATTCTGGACTCTGGAGACAGAGCAGTATGGGTGAGGTACAGTGGTCAGATGTCAGATTCTGGACTTTGGAGACAGAGCAGTATGGGTGAGGTACAGCGGTCAGATTCCGGACTCTGGAGACAGAGCAGTATGGGTGAGGTACAGTGGTCAGATATCAGATTCCGGACTCTGGAGTCAGAGTAGTATGGGTGGAGTACAGCGGTCAGATTCCGGACTCTGGAGACAGAGCAGTATGGGTGAGGTAAAGTGGTCAGATTCCGGACTCTGGAGACAGAGCAGTATGGGTGAGGTACGGTGGTCAGATGTCAGATTCTGGACTCTGGAGACAGAGCAGTATGGGTGAGGTACAGCGGTCAGATTCCGGACTCTGGAGACAGAGCAGTATGGGTGAGGTACAGCGGTCAGGTTCCGGACTCTGGAGACAGAGCAGTATGGGTGAGGTACAGCGGTCAGATTCCGGACTCTGGAGACAGAGCAGTATGGGTGAGGTACAGCGGTCAGATTCCGGACTCTGGAGACAGAGCAGTATGGGTGAGGTACAGTGGTCAGATGTCAGATTCCGGACTCTGGAGTCAGAGTAGTATGGGTGAAGTACAGCGGTCAGATTCCGGACTCTGGAGACAGAGCAGTATGGGTGAGGTACAGCAGTCAGATTCCGGACTCTGGAGACAGAGCAGTATGGGTGAGGTACAGCGGTCAGATTCCGGACTCTGGAGACAGAGCAGTATGGATGAGGTACAGTGGTCAGATTCCAGGACTCTGGAGACAGAGCAGTATGGGTGAGGTACAGCGGTCAGATTCTGGAGACAGAGCAGTATGGGTGAGGTACAGCGGTCAGATTCCGGACTCTGGAGACAGAGCAGTATGGGTGAGGTAAAGTGGTCAGATTCCGGACTCTGGGGACAGAGCAGTATGGGTGAGGTACAGTGGTCAGATGGCAGATTCTGGACTCTGGAGACAGAGCAGTATGGGTGAGGTACAGTGGTCAGATGTCAGATTCTGGACTCTGGAGACAGAGCAGTATGGGTGAGGTACAGCGGTCAGATTCCGGACTCTGGAGACAGAGCAGTATGGGTGAGGTACAGTGGTCAGATGTCAGATTCCGGACTCTGGAGTCAGAGTAGTATGGGTGGAGTACAGCGGTCAGATTCCGGACTCTGGAGACAGAGCAGTATGGGTGAGGTACAGCGGTCAGATTCCGGACTCTGGAGACAGAGCAGTATGGGTGAGGTACAGTGGTCAGATGTCAGATTCCGGACTCTGGAGTCAGAGTAGTATGGGTGAAGTACAGCGGTCAGATTCCGGACTCTGGAGACAGAGCAGTATGGGTGAGGTACAGCAGTCAGATTCCGGACTCTGGAGACAGAGCAGTATGGGTGAGGTACAGCGGTCAGATTCCGGACTCTGGAGACAGAGCAGTATGGATGAGGTACAGTGGTCAGATTCCAGGACTCTGGAGACAGAGCAGTATGGGTGAGGTACAGCGGTCAGATTCTGGAGACAGAGCAGTATGGGTGAGGTACAGCGGTCAGATTCCGGACTCTGGAGACAGAGCAGTATGGGTGAGGTAAAGTGGTCAGATTCCGGACTCTGGGGACAGAGCAGTATGGGTGAGGTACAGTGGTCAGATGGCAGATTCTGGACTCTGGAGACAGAGCAGTATGGGTGAGGTACAGTGGTCAGATGTCAGATTCTGGACTCTGGAGACAGAGCAGTATGGGTGAGGTACAGTGGTCAGATTCCGGACTCTGGAGACAGAGCAGTATGGGTGAGGTACAGTGGTCAGATGTCAGATTCCGGACTCTGGAGTCAGAGTAGTATGGGTGGAGTACAGCGGTCAGATTCCGGACTCTGGAGACAGAGCAGTATGGGTGAGGTAAAGTGGTCAGATTCCGGACTCTGGAGACAGAGCAGTATGGGTGAGGTACAGCGGTCAGATTCCGGACTCTGGAGACAGAGCAGTATGGGTGAGGTACAGCGGTCAGATTCCGGACTCTGGAGACAGAGCAGTATGGGTGAGGTACAGCGGTCAGATTCCGGACTCTGGAGACACTGCAGTATGGGTGAGGTACAGCGGTCAGATTCCGGACTACGGAGACAGAGCAGTATGGGTGAGGTACAGCGGTCAGGTTCCGGACTCTGGAGACAGAGCAGTATGGGTGAGGTACAGCGGTCAGATTCCGGACTCTGGAGACAGAGCAGTATGGGTGAGGTATAGTGGTCCGATGTCAGATTCCGGACTCTGGAGACAGAGCAGTATGGGTGAGGTACAGCGGTCAGATTCCGGACTCTGGAGACAGAGCAGTATGGGTGAGGTACAGCGGTCAGATTCCGGACTCTGGAGACACTGCAGTATGGGTGAGGTACAGCGGTCAGATTCCGGACTCTGGAGACAGAGCAGTATGGGTGAGGTACAGCGGTCAGGTTCCGGACTCTGGAGACAGAGCAGTATGGGTGAGGTACAGCGGTCAGATTCCGGACTCTGGAGACAGAGCAGTATGGGTGAGGTACAGCGGTCAGATTCCGGACTCTGGAGACAGTGCAGTATGGGTGAGGTAAAGTGGTCAGATTGCGGACTCTGGAGACAGAGCAGTATGGGTGAGGTACAGTGGTCAGATTGCGGACTCTGGAGACAGAGCAGTATGGGTGAGGTAAAGTGGTCAGATTCCGGACTCTGGAGACAGAGCAGTATGGGTGAGGTACAGTGGTCAGATGGCAGATTCTGGACTCTGGAGACAGAGCAGTATGGGTGAGGTACAGTGGTCAGATGTCAGATTCTGGACTCTGGAGACAGAGCAGTATGGGTGAGGTACAGTGGTCAGATTGCGGACTATGGAGACAGAGCAGTATGGGTGAGGTAAAGTGGTCAGATTCCGGACTCTGGGGACAGAGCAGTATGGGTGAGGTACAGTGGTCAGATGGCAGATTCTGGACTCTGGAGACAGAGCAGTATGGGTGAGGTACAGTGGTCAGATGTCAGATTCTGGACTCTGGAGACAGAGCAGTATGGGTGAGGTACAGCGGTCAGATTCCGGACTCTGGAGACAGAGCAGTATGGGTGAGGTACAGCGGTCAGATTCCAGACTCTGGAGACAGAGCAGTATGGGTGAGGTAAAGTGGTCAGATTGCGGACTCTGGAGACAGAGCAGTATGGGTGAGGTACAGCGGTCAGATTCCGGACTCTGGAGACAGAGCAGTATGGGTGAGGTAAAGTGGTCAGATTCCGGACTCTGGAGACAGAGCAGTATGGGTGAGGTAAAGTGGTCAGATTCCGGACTCTGGAGACAGAGCAGTATGGGTGAGGTATAGTGGTCAGATGTCAGATTCTGGACTCTGGAGACAGAGCAGTATGGGTGAGGTACAGTGGTCAGATGTCAGATTCTGGACTCTGGAGACAGAGCAGTATGGGTGAGGTACAGCGGTCAGATTCCGGACTCTGGAGACAGAGCAGTATGGGTGAGGTACGGTGGTCAGATGTCAGATTCTGGACTCTGGAGACAGAGCAGTATGGGTGAGGTACAGCGGTCAGATTCCGGACTCTGGAGACAGAGCAGTATGGGTGAGGTACAGCGGTCAGGTTCCGGACTCTGGAGACAGAGCAGTATGGGTGAGGTACAGCGGTCAGATTCCGGACTCTGGAGACAGAGCAGTATGGGTGAGGTACAGCGGTCAGATTCCGGACTCTGGAGACAGAGCAGTATGGGTGAAGTACAGTGGTCAGATGTCAGATTCCGGACTCTGGAGTCAGAGTAGTATGGGTGAAGTACAGCGGTCAGATTCCGGACTCTGGAGACAGAGCAGTATGGGTGAGGTACAGCAGTCAGATTCCGGACTCTGGAGACAGAGCAGTATGGGTGAGGTACAGCTGTCAGATTCCGGACTCTGGAGACAGAGCAGTATGGATGAGGTACAGTGGTCAGATTCCAGGACTCTGGAGACAGAGCAGTATGGGTGAGGTACAGCGGTTAGATTCTGGAGACAGAGCAGTATGGGTGAGGTACAGCGGTCAGATTCCGGACTCTGGAGACAGAGCAGTATGGGTGAGGTACAGCGGTCAGATTCCAGACTCTGGAGACAGTGCAGTATGGGTGAGGTAAAGTGGTCAGATTGCGGACTCTGGAGACAGAGCAGTATGGGTGAGGTACAGTGGTCAGATTGCGGAGTCTGGAGACAGAGCAGTATGGGTGAGGTAAAGTGGTCAGATTCCGGACTCTGGAGACAGAGCAGTATGGGTGAGGTAAAGTGGTCAGATTCCGGACTCTGGGGACAGAGCAGTATGGGTGAGGTACAGTGGTCAGATGGCAGATTCTGGACTCTGGAGACAGAGCAGTATGGGTGAGGTACAGTGGTCAGATGTCAGATTCTGGACTCTGGAGACAGAGCAGTATGGGTGAGGTACAGCGGTCAGATTCCGGACTCTGGAGACAGAGCAGTATGGGTGAGGTACAGTGGTCAGATGTCAGATTCCGGACTCTGGAGTCAGAGTAGTATGGGTGGAGTACAGCGGTCAGATTCCGGACTCTGGAGACAGAGCAGTATGGGTGAGGTAAAGTGGTCAGATTCCGGACTCTGGAGACAGAGCAGTATGGGTGAGGTACAGCGGTCAGATTCCGGACTCTGGAGACAGAGCAGTATGGGTGAGGTACAGCGGTCAGATTCCGGACTCTGGAGACAGAGCAGTATGGGTGAGGTACAGCGGTCAGATTCCGGACTCTGGAGACACTGCAGTATGGGTGAGGTACAGCGGTCAGATTCCGGACTACGGAGACAGAGCAGTATGGGTGAGGTACAGCGGTCAGGTTCCGGACTCTGGAGACAGAGCAGTATGGGTGAGGTACAGCGGTCAGATTCCGGACTCTGGAGACAGAGCAGTATGGGTGAGGTATAGTGGTCCGATGTCAGATTCCGGACTCTGGAGACAGAGCAGTATGGGTGAGGTACAGCGGTCAGATTCCGGACTCTGGAGACAGAGCAGTATGGGTGTGGTACAGCGGTCAGATTCCGGACTCTGGAGACACTGCAGTATGGGTGAGGTACAGCGGTCAGATTCCGGACTCTGGAGACAGAGCAGTATGGGTGAGGTACAGTGGTCAGGTTCCGGACTCTGGAGACAGAGCAGTATGGGTGAGGTACAGCGGTCAGATTCTGGAGACAGAGCAGTATGGGTGAGGTACAGCGGTCAGATTCCGGACTCTGGAGACAGAGCAGTATGGGTGAGGTACAGCGGTCAGATTCCAGACTCTGGAGACAGTGCAGTATGGGTGAGGTAAAGTGGTCAGATTGCGGACTCTGGAGACAGAGCAGTATGGGTGAGGTACAGTGGTCAGATTGCGGACTCTGGAGACAGAGCAGTATGGGTGAGGTAAAGTGGTCAGATTCCGGACTCTGGAGACAGAGCAGTATGGGTGAGGTAAAGTGGTCAGATTCCGGACTCTGGGGACAGAGCAGTATGGGTGAGGTACAGTGGTCAGATGGCAGATTCTGGACTCTGGAGACAGAGCAGTATGGGTGAGGTACAGTGGTCAGATGTCAGATTCTGGACTCTGGAGACAGAGCAGTATGGGTGAGGTACAGCGGTCAGATTCCGGACTCTGGAGACAGAGCAGTATGGGTGAGGTACAGTGGTCAGATGTCAGATTCCGGACTCTGGAGTCAGAGTAGTATGGGTGGAGTACAGCGGTCAGATGTCAGATTCCGGACTCTGGAGACAGAGCAGTATGGGTGAGGTACAGCGGTCAGATTCCGGACTCTGGAGACAGAGCAGTATGGGTGAGGTAAAGTGGTCAGATTCCGGACTCTGGAGACAGAGCAGTATGGGTGAGGTACAGCGGTCAGATTCCGGACTCTGGAGACAGAGCAGTATGGGTGAGGTACAGCGGTCAGATTCCGGACTCTGGAGACACTGCAGTATGGGTGAGGTACAGCGGTCAGATTCCGGACTACGGAGACAGAGCAGTATGGGTGAGGTACAGCGGTCAGGTTCCGGACTCTGGAGACAGAGCAGTATGGGTGAGGTACAGCGGTCAGATTCCGGACTCTGGAGACAGAGCAGTATGGGTGAGGTATAGTGGTCCGATGTCAGATTCCGGACTCTGGAGACAGAGCAGTATGGGTGAGGTACAGCGGTCAGATTCCGGACTCTGGAGACAGAGCAGTATGGGTGAGGTACAGCGGTCAGATTCCGGACTCTGGAGACACTGCAGTATGGGTGAGGTACAGCGGTCAGATTCCGGACTCTGGAGACAGAGCAGTATGGGTGAGGTACAGCGGTCAGGTTCCGGACTCTGGAGACAGAGCAGTATGGGTGAGGTACAGCGGTCAGATTCCGGACTCTGGAGACAGAGCAGTATGGGTGAGGTACAGCGGTCAGATTCCGGACTCTGGAGACAGTGCAGTATGGGTGAGGTAAAGTGGTCAGATTGCGGACTCTGGAGACAGAGCAGTATGGGTGAGGTACAGTGGTCAGATTGTGGACTCTGGAGACAGAGCAGTATGGGTGAGGTAAAGTGGTCAGATTCCGGACTCTGGAGACAGAGCAGTATGGGTGAAGTAAAGTGGTCAGATTCCGGACTCTGGGGACAGAGCAGTATGGGTGAGGTACAGTGGTCAGATGGCAGATTCTGGACTCTGGAGACAGAGCAGTATGGGTGAGGTACAGTGGTCAGATGTCAGATTCTGGACTCTGGAGACAGAGCAGTATGGGTGAGGTACAGCGGTCAGATTCCGGACTCTGGAGACAGAGCAGTATGGGTGAGGTACAGCGGTCAGATTCCAGACTCTGGAGACAGAGCAGTATGGGTGAGGTAAAGTGGTCAGATTGCGGACTCTGGAGACAGAGCAGTATGGGTGAGGTACAGCGGTCAGATTCCGGACTCTGGAGACAGAGCAGTATGGGTGAGGTAAAGTGGTCAGATTCCGGACTCTGGAGACAGAGCAGTATGGGTGAGGTAAAGTGGTCAGATTCCGGACTCTGGAGACAGAGCAGTATGGGTGAGGTATAGTGGTCAGATGTCAGATTCTGGACTCTGGAGACAGAGCAGTATGGGTGAGGTACAGTGGTCAGATGTCAGATTCTGGACTCTGGAGACAGAGCAGTATGGGTGAGGTACAGCGGTCAGATTCCGGACTCTGGAGACAGAGCAGTATGGGTGAGGTACAGTGGTCAGATATCAGATTCCGGACTCTGGAGTCAGAGTAGTATGGGTGGAGTACAGCGGTCAGATTCCGGACTCTGGAGACAGAGCAGTATGGGTGAGGTAAAGTGGTCAGATTCCGGACTCTGGAGACAGAGCAGTATGGGTGAGGTACGGTGGTCAGATGTCAGATTCTGGACTCTGGAGACAGAGCAGTATGGGTGAGGTACAGCGGTCAGATTCCGGACTCTGGAGACAGAGCAGTATGGGTGAGGTACAGCGGTCAGATTCCGGACTCTGGAGACAGAGCAGTATGGGTGAGGTACAGCGGTCAGATTCCGGACTCTGGAGACAGAGCAGTATGGGTGAGGTACAGTGGTCAGATGTCAGATTCCGGACTCTGGAGTCAGAGTAGTATGGGTGAAGTACAGCGGTCAGATTCCGGACTCTGGAGACAGAGCAGTATGGGTGAGGTACAGCAGTCAGATTCCGGACTCTGGAGACAGAGCAGTATGGGTGAGGTACAGCGGTCAGATTCCGGACTCTGGAGACAGAGCAGTATGGATGAGGTACAGTGGTCAGATTCCAGGACTCTGCAGACAGAGCAGTATGGGTGAGGTACAGCGGTTAGATTCTGGAGACAGAGCAGTATGGGTGAGGTACAGCGGTCAGATTCCGGACTCTGGAGACAGAGCAGTATGGGTGAGGTACAGCGGTCAGATTCCAGACTCTGGAGACAGTGCAGTATGGGTGAGGTAAAGTGGTCAGATTGCGGACTCTGGAGACAGAGCAGTATGGGTGAGGTACAGTGGTCAGATTGCGGACTCTGGAGACAGAGCAGTATGGGTGAGGTACAGTGGTCAGATGGCAGATTCTGGACTCTGGAGACAGAGCAGTATGGGTGAGGTACAGTGGTCAGATGTCAGATTCTGGACTCTGGAGACAGAGCAGTATGGGTGAGGTACAGCGGTCAGATTCCGGACTCTGGAGACAGAGCAGTATGGGTGAGGTACAGTGGTCAGATGTCAGATTCCGGACTCTGGAGTCAGAGTAGTATGGGTGGAGTACAGCGGTCAGATTCCGGACTCTGGAGACAGAGCAGTATGGGTGAGGTAAAGTGGTCAGATTCCGGACTCTGGAGACAGAGCAGTATGGGTGAGGTACAGCGGTCAGATTCCGGACTCTGGAGACAGAGCAGTATGGGTGAGGTACAGCGGTCAGATTCCGGACTCTGGAGACAGAGCAGTATGGGTGAGGTACAGCGGTCAGATTCCGGACTCTGGAGACACTGCAGTATGGGTGAGGTACAGCGGTCAGATTCCGGACTACGGAGACAGAGCAGTATGGGTGAGGTACAGAGGTCAGGTTCCGGACTCTGGAGACAGAGCAGTATGGGTGAGGTACAGCGGTCAGATTCCGGACTCTGGAGACAGAGCAGTATGGGTGAGGTATAGTGGTCCGATGTCAGATTCCGGACTCTGGAGACAGAGCAGTATGGGTGAGGTACAGCGGTCAGATTCCGGACTCTGGAGACAGAGCAGTATGGGTGAGGTACAGCGGTCAGATTCCGGACTCTGGAGACACTGCAGTATGGGTGAGGTACAGCGGTCAGATTCCGGACTCTGGAGACAGAGCAGTATGGGTGAGGTACAGTGGTCAGGTTCCGGACTCTGGAGACAGAGCAGTATGGGTGAGGTACAGCGGTCAGATTCCGGACTCTGGAGACAGAGCAGTATGGGTGAGGTACAGCGGTCAGATTCCGGACTCTGGAGACAGAGCAGTATGGGTGAGGTATAGTGGTCCGATGTCAGATTCCGGACTCTGGAGTCAGAGTAGTATGGGTGAAGTACAGCGGTCAGATTCCGGACTCTGGAGACAGAGCAGTATGGGTGAGGTACAGCGGTCAGATGTCAGATTCCGGACTCTGGAGACAGAGCAGTATGGGTGAGGTACAGCGGTCAGATGTCAGATTCCGGACTCTGGAGAGAGAGCAGTATGGGTGAGGTACAGCGGTCAGATGTCAGATTCCGGACTCTGGAGAGAGAGCAGTATGGGTGAGGTACAGCGGTCAGATTCCGGACTCTGGAGACAGAGCAGTATGGGTGAGGCAGTGGCAAACGCAGGATTTAGCGAGGGGGGTTTCCGTGGGTGGGTGGGTGGGTGGGTGGGTGTGTATGTATATGCGCAGGTATGTGTAATAAATATATATATATATATATATATAGATATATACACACACACAAACATACATACATATATATGTACGGAGGCAGGACGGCACTCATTGAGACTGGTAAACCATAGAAAATCAGCACAGGACGCTGAAGCTGTTTGTCAACGTTTCACAGTTAGACTCCTTTAAAAGAGTCTAACTCTGAAACGTTGACGTACAGCTACAGCGTTCTGTGCTGATTTTCTATGGTTTACTAGTCTCTATGAGTGCCATCCTGCTTCCGTACATTATATCTGATTCTGACGTGCCATTCATCATTTGCAGATATATATATATATATATATATATATATATATATATATTTGTGTGGTCGTCTGGCACTCTGGATGATAAAAAGCAAAGATGCCAGGGTGGCCTCCTGAAATTAATATATCTGGTAATCCTACTTGGGTCCTGTGATAGGACCTCTATTGGAAGAAAAATAGGTGGCACTCCAAGGACTTAAATAAAGTCAAACTGTATTAAGAAAAAATAATTTCATGGATCAAAAATCAACGTTTCAAGGCTCTACAGCCTTTCCATCAGGTTATGCATTATAGGTGAGGTGAAAAAAAACAGAGGTATTTTGTTTACTGATCTCAACTATAATGCATAACCAGATGAAAAGGCCAAAGAGCCTTGAAACGTTGTTTTTTGCACCATGAAATTTATTTTTTGAATACAGTTTGACTTTATTTAAGTCCCTGGAGTACCGCCTATTTTTCTTCAATAGAGGTCTTATCAAAGGATTACCGGTTTTATATATATATATATATATATATAGAAATCCAGAAAAAACAGCGGCACTCGAGGATTTTAGTGAAGCAAACAAAGTTGTATTCAAAGAAAGTTACAAAAAGCCGACGTTTCGGGGCTTACATGCCCCTTTGTCAAGGTGTATGGATTTCTACGTTGTTACTACAGAAGGCACCGGGGTACCCTCACGCCAGACAGGAGAGTGCCAGTCCCATTTGGGATATTTATATATATATATATATATATATATATATATATATAGATGCAAACAAAAAATGAGGCGGCACTTGGAGACTGGCGTAGGTGATGAAAAATTGTATTAAACAGACAGGTTAACGTTTCGGGGACGTGCTCCCCTTCCTCAGAACAAAGACCCCGAAACGTTAACCTGTCTGTTTAATACAATTTTTCATCACCTACGCCAGTCTCCAAGTGCCGCCTCATTTTTTGTTTGCATCAGTATTGTGGGTTAGTCCCCAGGGAGGAAGGCACAGGAGCAAGGTTTTTATTTGCCACTTGTGGAGTGCCGGAGGTTCTACGTTGGATATATATATATATATATATATATATATATCTCACATTTATATATATATATATATATATATATATATATATATTCACAAACTCACACATGTAAACACACATACATACACTCACACATGTAAACACACATACTGTACATACAAGCACACACACAAACCCACATACATACATACATACATGCATTCATATCATACAAAAACACACTTAAACAATGATTTCAAACTTACAGAGGGGCGGCCACGGCAGCGTGAGGCAGAGTGAGGGGGAGGGAGCTGCTGTGGCTGAGCATGCGCAGCCAGCAGCTCCCCCGGCACCCGGGACATTCTCTAAGCAGAGAGCTGCATAGCTCTCTGCTCTTGCTGCTGCTTCGTCCGCGATCGCGGTCGCGCGGCTTTTGCTTTTGTTGAGACGGAGACAGCTGTGTCTCCGTCTCAAAACATTTTCTGGGGTTATCAGGGGGGGGGGGGGGTTTCCAGGTACTCGGAAACCCCCCCTGTGTGCGCCACTGGTGAGGTACAGCGGTCAGATTCCGGACTCTGGCGACAGAGCAGTATGTGTGAGGTACAGCGGTCAGATTCCTGACTCTGGAGACAGAGCAGTATGTGTGAGGTACAGCGGTCAGATTCCGGACTCTGGAGACAGAGCAGTATGTGTGAGGTACAGCGGTCAGATTCCGGACTCTGGAGACAGAGCAATATGGGATGATGTACAGAAACTGGTGTATCTATGGGGGTCATTCTGACCTGATCGCTCGCTGCAGTTCATCGCAGTGCAGCGATCAGGTTAGAAGTGCGCATCCGCTGGCGGCTGTCGTTGCCTAGCGATCGCCTCTGCCTGATTGACAGGCAGAGGCGTTCGCTGGGTGGCACAGCGGCGTTTGGTTGCCGTTTTGTGGGCATGGTCCGGTCAGCGCAGGCAACGCTGGACCGTTCGGGGGGCGGGCCGCAGCTGCTGCGTGATGTCACACGCAGCCGCTGCGACCTGGGCAGCAACAAGTAGCTCCCGGCCAGCACGCAAAAGCTTCGCTGGCCTGAAGAGCAAAAGCATTGCTGCTGTGTGATGCTTTTGCACTTTTACGGGAAGGGGGGGACGTGCCTGACATGTGGAGCAGACTAGCCCTGTGCTGGGCATCCCCCCCAGTGTGCCTGAATTAGGCATTATAATGGGTGCAATGCACACAGATCCCCGGGGGCCAGGGCGGCTCACACCACACACCCTGCACCTATGTTTTCATTACTTACCATGCAGAGTCACGCACAGAAATCACCGGGAAAATGGCACCGGCATTAAACTCTGGGACATCGCTAGGGTCTCCTAGTGACCCTAGTGCTGTCGGCTAGAGCGTAGTGGGTCCGGATGGAGACTGCACACAGGCCTCCTCCTCTCTTGATGCGCCCCTGGGTACAGCAGTCAGATTCCAGACTCCAGAGACAGAGCACGATGGGCTGAGGTAAGTTAACCTCAGGGGAAGTACTGTGGGAGCGGGATGTGAGGTGTGTGTAGGTGTGGATGCATGAGAGCACAATTTTTGGTGGGGACCGACCACAAGTTAGTTGCCCTGCCCTCCGTGTGAGAACTTTATATCAGTCAGAGCCACAGCTGAACAATGATGAGGGGACAGGGGGCCGCCGGGACCAGGAAGAAGCCGAGTTCACCCGCGCATACTAAGGACGCATTGGCGGCTGTCTAGTTTGCTGTACCAGGCACCCTGCAAGCCAAGTTATGGTGCAGCTGTTGTCCACACACAGATCAGCCACTTTGTGCCTCATGCCTCACTGGTACATAATGAAATGATAGCCTACATTTCTATATTCCTATTCCCATTGGATCTGCACTCTTGTGACTTTCCCTGGTGATGTTTGAGGTGGGGATGGTAGGTAAGTTAACTATACAGTATTTCATTAAAATAAAACATGTTCATGTTTGTGGTTTCATGTATTGCTCTAGTATAATAGGAGCGTGACAGTAGCTGTGACATAACATCAGAAAGGCCGGGAAACTCTACACTGCTGAGTCACTCATACTGTAGATCCTATAAGAGACTGTAACGCAGAATCAGTGCACTGGAGGTATACATAAAGCACATATGGATATAGCGCGCAGTGGCGCACACAAGGGGGGTTTCCGAGTACCTGGAAACCCCCCCTGATAACCCCAAAAAATGTTTTGAGACGGAGACACAGCTGTCTCCGTCTCACCAAAAGCCGCGATCGCGATCGCGGACGAAGCTGCAGCAAGAGCAGAGAGCTATGCAGCTCTCTGCTTAGAGAATGTCCCGGGTGCCGGGGGAGCTGCTGGCTGTGCATGCTCAGCCACAGCAGCTCCCTCCCCCTCACGCTGCCGTGGCCGCCCCTCTGTAAGTAAGTTTGAAATCATTGTTTTTAAGTGTGTTTTTGTATGATATGAATGCATGTATGTATGTATGTATGTGGGTTTGTGTGTGTGCTTGTATGTACAGTATGTATGTATGTGTGTTTACATGTGTGTGTATGTATGTGTGTTTACATGTGTGAGTTTGTGAATATATATATATATATATATATATAAAAATGTGATAGATATATATATATATATATATATATATATATATATATATATATATATATATATATATATATATATATAAAACCGGTAATCCTCCTTAGGTCCTGTGATAAGACCTCTATTGAAGAAAAATAGGCGGCACTCCAGGGACTTAAATAAAGTCAAACTGTATTCAAAAAATACATTTCATGGTGCAAAAAACAACGTTTCAAGGCTCTTTGGCCTTTTCATCTGGTTATGCATTATAGGTGAGCTCAATAAACAAAATACCTCTGTTTTTTTTCACCTCACCTATAATGCATAACCTGATGGAAAGGCTGTAGAGCCTTGAAACGTTGATTTTTGATCCATGAAATTATTTTTTCTTAATACAGTTTGACTTTATTTAAGTCCTTGGAGTGCCACCTATTTTTCTTCCTATAGAGGTCCTATCACAGGACCCAAGGAGGATTACCAGATATATTAATTTCAGGAGGCCACCCTGGCATCTTTGCTTTTTATCATCCAGAGTGCCAGACGACCACACAAATATATATATATATATATCTGCAAATGATGAATGGCACGTCAGAATCAGATAAAATGTACGGAAGCAGGATGGCACTCATAGAGACTAGTAAACCATAGAAAATCAGCACAGAACGCTGTAGCTGTACGTCAACGTTTCAGAGTTAGACTCTTTTAAAGGAGTCTAACTGTGAAACGTTGACAAACAGCTTCAGCGTCCTGTGCTGATTTTCTATGGTTTACCAGTCTCAATGAGTGCCGTCCTGCCTCCGTACATATATATGTATGTATGTTTGTGTGTGTGTATATATCTATATATATATTTATTACACATACCTGCGCATATACATACACACCCACCCACCCACGGAAACCCCCCTCGCTAAATCCTGCGTTTGCCACTGTTAAAGCGGGGTGCATTTAGCATCCCGATGGGTATCCAGTTGACAGATAGACAGTCAATAGATAGACACCATATGTTAGACAGACATTAGGTCGACAGGGTCAAAAGATCGACATGAAAATGGTCGACATAAAAAAGATAGACACCATGTTTTTGGACTATTTTATAACTTCTCTATCCATGTCGGCATAGAGTTGGTTATAAACCTTGTGGAGACGGGATGCCTTTCTACAATTGGGGTTCCCAGATGACAAAACTATCCACACAAACCACAAAAATGCAAAAAACATGGTGTCTACCTTTTTTTGTCAACAATTTTCATGTCGACCTTTTGACCCTATCAACCTTTTGTACTATCTACCTTTTTTTTCATGTCGACCTTTGACCCTGTCGGCCTTTTGTACTGTCTACTAGACACTGTCTATCTATCATCCCACACCCATCCCGATGGACGAGAAGCCGGCGGTCAGATGGCGCCACCTCTGGAGGGTTAGGGTAGGAAAGTTGGGGGGGGGGGGGGGGAGTAAAAATACTTACCCCCTCTGACGTCGGGATACCCCCTCTGTCATGTGACCGCCGGCATCCTGACGTCCAGGATAACATTCCGAACCCAATATAGCTAATGGCAGAATATTCATATTTCATTCTCTATTCTACCCCAACACTTTTAGGTGTTTCCACAAAACTCTGGAAT
The DNA here is from genome assembly GCF_028390025.1 of Pseudophryne corroboree. Lineage (NCBI taxonomy): Eukaryota > Metazoa > Chordata > Amphibia > Anura > Myobatrachidae > Pseudophryne > Pseudophryne corroboree. Next base: position 316,742,472 of record NC_086452.1, read on the forward strand.
ATTTACTTGAAGAATGACGGTTTGGAAGAAAATAACGAATTCCTTAAAATATTACTGAAGACGCCGAAGAATGCGGTACTGGGAAGGAACAGCGAGGCCACGGTGGAAATCATGGATCCAAGAGGAGGTGAGGATGGATTTGGAGGGAGGTAAAAGGTTTTGATCTGAATCAATTAACAGAAAACGTTGTTTAATAAATGTGCGCTAGTCCATCTTATCAGCCAATCAGAAGAACTCTGAGCTGCCATTGCTTGATGCTTGGAGAAACCCGGGCTCCATCTTTGGTTAGGCCTGTGGAACAATTAATTTCCTGCTTTTACGTTGTTTTTTTCTCATTAGATCAGTGATGATTATGAATATTATTATAGTTTATAATGCTGGTAGTGGTTGTATTCAGGAAACGTCTCTCCTCCACCTGGATATGAGACAGGTCATTACCAAAAGTACAACATTGCAGGATAACGCGGAGAAAATGCTTTTTCCTCCTGTCATCCGCCTAAAACCAGTAAAGTTGTTCTATCCTGAGCATTGCCAAACAGCCAATCATAAGTGGCTCACCAGCGCAGGTGTCTGTCGCAGTCATCACCTGGTATTCGCACCTGCCGGGTCCACCAGCAAATAATGCGGCTTACCCAGATGTATACGATTCTATCTCCCAGTCCACGTCGTTCGCAATTGCGCAAACATGACCTTACTGTACTTGGGTTGGCCCCTCCCCATTCCAGCCTTCCAGGCACTGGCAGGCAAAACTCGCAAACTCACACAAATATGGTTGTGCACAGTGGAAAATCACTGAAGACACAGCATACACATTGGCGCAGTATTAAACCAACATCAGCCCCTTATACCACGATTCTCCTCCGCATAAATGTACAAGTAAATCAATTGATGTACGGTATAAGGGGTTTAACCATGAAGCAGTGAAAAGAGTGGAGAAGTTGTCCTTGGCAACCAATCAGCTGCCACGTATCATTTTATAGAATGCATTTTATAAATGTTACCACAACACTGATTGGTTGCCATGTGCCAACTTCTCCACTGGCTCACTTCTCCACTCTTTTCACTGCTTCATGAATAGACCTAAAGATCTGGATGCACGAAGCTACTGTATAAATGTATTTCATCCCAAAAAGTCTCTTCCTGAGCGTCTTTAGAGATTATCAGTTACTTATATTTACAGAACGTCCTACAGATTAATGACCAAGAGCACCTCATACTGTAGTTATAGACCAGAACGGGATCCATTATTCTGACCCCTTAAGACACGGCCCTCCTATCCAGGGTTGGGGGGGCTCAGGGGAAACCCCCGCTGGGCACCACTGCCTGGGACCACACCCTCCACCTATGGGGATCAGGTTCCAGACTGTGCATTTGAATGGTAAAGTATACATATGTTACCTTATACTGCACAGGACTATGGGCCCTCATTCCGAGTTGTTCGCTCGGTAAAAATCTTCGCATTGCAGCGATTTTCCGCTTAATGCGCATGCGCAATGTTCGCACTGCGACTGCGCCAAGTAAATTTGCTATGCACTTAGTAATTTTACTCACGGCTTTTTCATCGTTCTGGCGATCGTAATGTGATTGACAGGAAATGGGTGTTACTGGGCGGAAACAGGCCGTTTTATGGGCGTGTGGGGAAAAACGCTACCGTTTCCGGAAAAAACGCAGGAGTGGTCGGAGAAACGGAGGAGTGTCTGGGCGAACGCTGGGTGTGTTTGTGACGTCAAACAAGGAACGACAAGCACTGAAATGATCGCAGATGCCGAGTAAGTCTGGAGCTACTCAGAAACTGCTACGAGGTGTGTAATCGCAATATTGCGAATACATCGTTCGCAATTTTAAGATGCTAAGATTCACTCCCAGTAGGCGGCGGCTTAGCATGAGCAAATCTGCTAAAATCCGCTTGCGAGCGAACAACTCGGAATGACCTCCATGGTGTATTCTCTACAGTGTATTATTGTTATTAACCTGGTACATTATCATAATGTACCTGCATTAGTCGTATTTACTATATATATTTATCAAGAGGTCCAGACCATGCACTCTCTAATGGATAGCCTAGCATCTATGGCAGCTGACCACACCCCCTCTGGAGACTGGCCACACCCCTAAACACAGGCCCCTACCACTACATTACCCTGGTGGGCCCTTTATGCCCCAGACCGACACTGCTCCTGTCCCTACGAATATCACAGGCAATATGTCAGAAGAAGGTGTATTTGTCTATGTATTAATTTAGCCTTGAATGTGTACATTTTACTGTAACTCTGATGTCTGTAATAAAAATGAAAGAGAGAAAAAAATTAAAAGCAGAAAAAGCCCCCACATTTATTTGTTACCTGACGTGAGTCCTATTTCCTGCGCCGTTCTGTCGCCTCCTCAGGGTACATCGCACCCTAACTCATCCCAGGCCTGTTGTTTCCTTTGTAAGTGACGTGCTGAATGGTCTACATTTTACGTGTTTGGGTTTAAAGGGATTAAAATCACCTGCTGCTTTTGATATGCTAAACACGATATAATTCAAACCATAGCGTAAGTGTAAACAGAGGCGCCCTGCGGAAAGGAGCTGAGATACAGATATCCTGTGCCGGAATCAATGATAAGCCATAGTCTTGTTCAAGAGTGACACCCGGTGGACATGCAGTATAACTATGTGTCCTATGTTGGTCCTGTTCGAAACTATAAATCTAATAATATGTATTATAGTAGGAAGCTCATTGCTTTTGTCATTAGTTTAAGGAAACAGTAGGATATAGTGGCCTTCACTGGTACATAAGAACACAGTGGGGCAGAAGTATTAACCTGGAGAAGTTATATAATAAGTGGAAGGTGATAATGCACCAGCCAATCAGATCCTGACTTTCAATTTACATATTGGAGCTGATTGGCTGGTGCGTTATTACCGTGCAATTATCACTTCTTTATCACTTCTCCAGGTTTAATACACTTGCCCCAATGTATTGCATATGCTGTCGCTTGCTATTTTATACAGGCTGAGCTTCTTACCAAACTGAAAGACGCAGGAGACTGGAAAGCTAAATTCTGGCTGCAGAACCTCAGTATTTACCATATCTAGGGCAGTAACAAACTGATAAATAGGAATGGAACCAGCAACCACTAAAGAATATATATGTATATGATCCACTTTGTGGGTCTGGTTAATCATTATGCTGTTTTGTATACATTATAGTTTCCTTGTAATCCAGGTCTACGTAGAGAAACTCACTTTATAGCCCTCTGTGTAAAAAACACGGAGAAACATGTCTAATCTGTATATGATTGTCTATTTGGAGAATGATGTGTGGATTTCCTAATCTATAATTACTGCCATCCTGCAGTGGGCCCCTTGATCTGATTTTGCAAGCCCTCTAATCCACAATCTGATGCCTTGTGTCCTAATACTTGACTGTGCTATTAGGATGCTCTCTCTATTGTGCCATTATCTCTAGAATACTTTCTGTATCGTATATCAGTCACTAGAATGTGTTCTGTATTGTATAAGTGTCACTAGAATGCTCTCTGTATCGTATACCAGTCACTAGAATGTGTTTTGTATTGTATACCAGCCACTGGAATGCTCCGTGTATTGTATATCAGTCACAAGAATGTGTTCTGTATTCTATGTGTCACTAGAATGCTTCTTGTATTGTATACCAGTCACTAGAATGTGTTCTGTATTGTGTGTAACTAGAATGCCCTCTGCATCGTATACCAGTCACTAGAATGTGTTCTGTATTGTCTAAGTGTCACTAGAATGCCCTCTGCATCATATACCAGTCACTAGAATGTGTTCTGTATTGTATAAGTGCCACTAGAATGCCCTCTGCATCGTATACCAGTCACTAGAATGTGTTCTGTATTGTATAAGTGCCACTAGAATGCCCTCTGCATCGTATACCAGTCACTAGAATGTGTTCTGTATTGTATAAGTGTCACTAGAATGCTCTCTGTACACATACCTCCGAACATCGGCACCTTGTAAAAAAAAAAAAGGACACAAAGGGGCGTGGCCTATAGAAAGGGGGCGTGGCTTTGTGGGCATCGCCGCGCTCAATGTCAGGATTTTGACTGTTTGGATTCCAGCGTCAGTATTTCGATAGCCGGGATCCTGACTGTCGGGAAATCCTACTTCATCCAAACAGAGTATCCAGTGAGTGCCAGGAGCCTCCCAATTGCATTGTATTGTATAAGGGTCAGTAGGATGCTCTCTGTATGATGTAGAGGTCACTAGAGTGCTCCATGCATTGCACATAGGTCAGTGGAATTCTTTTTGATACTGAGGTCACTAGAGGGCTCCCTGAATTGTATATAGATCAGTAGGAAGCTCTAAGTTTGATGTAGAGGCCAATAGAATGCTCCGTGCATTGTATATATGTCAGTAGGATGCTCTCTATGTAGCACATAGTAAGTATGTCAGTAGGATGCTCTCTATGTAGTACAGAGGTCCCTAGAGTGCTCCCTGTATTGTAGTACAGAGGTCCCTAGAGTGCTCCCTATATTGTATATGGATCAGTAGGATATTCTGGACAGTGAATACTAATAAGATGTGGCTGCACTATATTTGATTATCTAAAAAATTAAATTTCAATATATTACATATCACATTAGATAAATTACGCTCTGATCATTACCATATTTTCATATTTTGCTGCTGTCTGTTTTGCGCGCAAGGGTCTCCCTAATATTCATTGTCCATGGTTGACATGTCAGCATGAATCATGGTCACTGCAGAAAGACACCAGTCACTGTGGACAACTGGATAGGTGTGTTCTGGGGGAACCTGACACTCGAGGCTGGGACACAGAGCTAAAAAGGGGTATTTTGTGGGAAATATAGAAATTGTCAGGTCCCTATGCACTAACACTAATTGTAGGCCGAAGCCTGGGCTCGAGTTGCCCCAGAATGACACACAGCCTGTAATTTGATGCATGAAACAATAACATTTGTATTTTTCCCAAGGTCAATGCAGAGCCCGAAATGTGAACACAAGAGAGGTGTCCTTACACGCAGGACACGTCGGCAGCCCCGCAAGGCAGCACCTCAGCAATGACAGGGAGAAATCTTCCTACGACGCTGGAATTTCATCTCCAAAGATCACCCAGATCCTCCTGCCCAACACGCGTGCATCCGAGCATTCCAGAAGCCATCTTAATCATTCCGGCCTGGACTCCGGCAGCGAGCTACCCTCACGTCGCCCAGGGCAACAGCTACATCTCCCTGGAAGCAGCGTTCTCGTACGTTCATTTAACTTTCTTAAAAGAAAAAAAGGAAGAAAAAAAAAAGCATTAATAACTCTAGGAATAAATGAGAAGGTATAACTTATTCCTAATTGATAGTGTTCTTCCCAGCAAATGAAAAACTTATATGGATTATTGCACAAATCTAATTATCTAATTACGCTGCTTCAGGTTTGGTAAGTGGTTAAAATAAATTGAGCTCGCAGTTGACATTCTGTCGTAAGAGTGCTTGGGCCTCGGTTGGCTATTTAATTAGAGCAGCCTGATGACGATGACACGAGTTCTGTGATGAGATTAAGACCCTTATTGAGGGGAGTGGTAAAAAGCATATTTAGGTCTCCTATAATTCAATATTAAAGATGATGAAGCTCTTAGAGATAATTTCTTTCTGCATTTAGCTAGTTGCCAACGTCTGTTTTTTCTTTCTTTTTTTCAACTATATATTTTGCAACAACTCAAACGATGGCTGAAACAGAAGCTCGCAAACTCCATGTACGAGGCATTTACCTATGTGTGCATGTTACATTGTATATTCCTCTACAGCAGCTCTATAATGCAAAGATGCCACCGCACACTTGCGTTTCTACCTCTGCGTTTGGATTTGCACACATCGTAGAGCTGCATTATCACCTAGGGGGTCATTCCGAGTTGATCGCTCGCTGACGATTTTCGCAGCACAGCGATCAGGTGAAAAAATGGCATTTATGCGCATGCGTATGCCCCGCAATGCGCACACGCGACATACGGGTTCAAAGCTCTTTGTGGTTGTGCTCAGGTTCTAGCTAAGTTTTTCTTCGCACTGGCGGCCGCAAAAAGATTGACAGGAAGGGGGCGTTTCTGGGTGTCAACTGACCGTTTTCAGGGAGTGTTTGCAAAAACGCAGGCATGTCTGCAAAAACGCAGGCGTGGCAGGGCGTTCGCTGGGCGGGTGTGTGACGTCAAATCCGGACACAAATAGGCTGAAGTGATCGCAAACGCTGAGTAGGTTCAGAGCTACTCTGAAACCGCACAAACTGTTTTTGCAGAGCTCGGCTGCACATGCGTTCGCACTTCTGCTAAGCTAAAATACCCTCCCCAGTGGGCGGTGGCATAGCGTTTGCACGGCTGCTAAAACTAGCTAGCGAGCGATCAACTCGGAATGACCCCCCTAATATCCACGTTGTCGCCTCTTATCAGCCTCTAAAGGTGCAAGATATGTGCAACTGTAAATATGGATGCAAGTGGGGCCAAGGTGCAATAGTGCGGTCACCAACAGGCTTCTGTACGTCATGCAAATGCATTTATGTATATCTCTAAATCAGCTACCGATCGTTTATTTAAAAATCACGATACTGTATAAAAAAAAAACAACAGTATGTGTGTGCATGGGAGTCATTTAATAGAGTCCGAGACGTCAGAAGCAGTGCGATTGCTGCAGATTTAACGAAAAAGAGAAAGTTGGATCTTGCCGTTTAAATTATTGGCGCTTTAAATCGTCAGCCCAGATCGCTGGAATCGCACTGCTTCTGAAAATTCATACCCTATTACATAGCCCCCTATACAGGTATGTGGCAGGCTATAAAGATCTGCATGGAAATCTCCATATCCCTGCACTATTATGATTATATTGTATATAAGAATCAATAGGTTAGTACAGGGGTTCTCAAACTCGGTCCTCAGGACCCCACACAGTGCATGTTTTGCAGGTAACCCAGCAGGTGCACAGGTGTATTAATTACTCACTGACACTTTTTAAAAGGTCCACAGGTGGAGCTAATTATTTCACTTGTGATTTTGTGAGGAGACCTGCAAAACATGCACTGTGTGGGGTCCTGAGGACCGAGTTTGAGAACCTGTTGGTTAGTATATTAGAAGTGACACGGAAAAGTAAAATCCAACAGTTTTGGTGCCCACATCTGACATATTTGCAGAAAATAAATGTGTTTGCAGCTTTAGAAATCATTCAGAGAGCCCCATAAAATGTTCCTACTGTAAATGCACTGAAATGCAGTATGTTAATTATACAGCCCCTGTTGCTGACACAGTAGAGTCAGCCCATGAACCGATATATCTAAGGATGCATTCTCGGACATGACGCAGAATATTGTCTGCTTCTGCAAAAAAATATCCCCCATTGTGTCTAACCTGTTGTGTATTGTTGTTGTAGTATCACGGGATCATCCCAATGAGCGGACCTCAACCGACCAATAGGAGAGGAGATGTCTGGCTGGTTGGCGCTGGGCCAAGTCTTTCTCAAGATCCTGAGGAGCGCCCCCTGCAGGACTCTGCTCCACTGGACTCTGTGCACAAGTCAAGTAATGAGACACAGCAGATACGGGTACAGCAAATGCTCAAATCGTAATCGTGCGGCGTAATCATGTTAAACAACTTTGACTAAATGCAGAATTTTAGCATATACAATCTCTGAATAACTGAAAAGAAAAGGCCAACACTTTGTTTGATGGGGAATTTCAGTGACGTTGATTAATTATGTTGATTGCTGCACAGTGACGATAAAAGGGAAGATTTTTCAAAGCTTGGAGAGAGGGGTCTATTTACTAAGCCTTGGACGGAGATAAAGTCTCAGCCAATCAGCTCCTAACTGTCATTTTTCAAACACGGCCTGTGACATGGCAGTTAGGAGCTGATTGGTTAGTACTTTATCTCCGTCCACTTTCTCTCTCCAAGGGTTAGTAAATAGACCTCCATGTACCAGACAACCAGCACCTAACTGCCATGTTACAGGCTGTGTTGGAAAAATGATGGTTAGGAGCTGGTTAGCTGGTACTTTATCCCTCTCCAAACTTTGATAAATCTCCCCCAAAAGGAGAGTAGCCTATTTCTCTGACTCACGTCTGCGTTCCTATTTACATTTACTGGATACCTCTGGTTAGTCTTATAGACATTGGGGCAAATTTACTAAGATGGGAGTTCTATTTAAGATGGGATATTGCCCATAGCAACCAATCAGATTACAGGTATTATCTTCTAGAAGGTGCTAGATAAATGAGAAGTAGAATCTGATTGGTTGCTATGGGCAACATCCCATCTTAAATAGAAATCCCATCTTAGTAAATTTACCCCCTTGATACTATTATTCTCTGGAATCCATCTAATACCACTTAGGAAACTATTTCTCCTAAGGTAGTGTAACCCCAGCTGGAGCCCATGGGGCTGGTACGTGCAGCTGTTATTCCCGGGGTTCCTCCCTGGGGTGACAACTGGGTTTTGTGGGTGGAGTTATGGTTTATGATTATTGGTCTTCTCACTCACGTCACACCCCCTCCGCAGACACCTAAGCTTAGCTGACATGAATTAGAGAAGCGTCAGGGCCACAGGAAGATAGCTGTTTTGAGCAAGCCTCAGTGCTACAGCTAGGGGGAGGGCCAGGCAGTGCCATAACTAGGGGTGAGCGACCAATTCTGCCAGGATACAAGGCAGAGGAGGCACCTGTATTTGGCTTGCAGGGTACCTGGAACACTCCTTGCAGGCTGGAGAGCCTACCAGTGCATCCTTAGGGCATGGCCAGAGCTCGTGGTCCTATCTCCCTCTTCTGTGACGTCTTGGTGTCACGTGCTGGGGCAGCAGGGCTGTACCAGGGCGCATTACTGCTATAGGAGAAATGTTCCCTAGGTGGTAGTGCAGCTTTAAATAAGAAGAACTAATAAGAAGAACTAAGGGGTCTACTCATGAAGCAGTGAAAAGTGTGGAAAAGTGAGCCAGTGGGGAAGTTGCCCGGGGCAACCAGTCAGTGTTGTGATAATATTTATAAAGTGCATTCTATAAAATCATACGTAGCAGCTAATTGGTTGCCATGGACAACTTCTCCACTGGCTCACTTCTCCACACTTTTTAGCTGGGTGTTATGGTTCATTCGCCACGGAAACCACCCCTTCCCATTTACCTGGGCTTGGGACCGGCTATGAAGGTCACATAGGCTGGATTGGTGGGAGATCTTGCTTTGTGTGGAGCACAGGCTGTCTATGGCGCACAGCCTGGAGCTGATGATGGAGCTTGTGGTGTATGGTGCAGAGCCTGGAGCTGATAGCAAGATAGCAGGAGACGTTGTTCTGGCAATGACTTCTCTTCCATAGCTGGTTTAAAGTCAGGTGATATAGGCCAAGGTGACGTCATCCATATTCTGACAGCTTGGATGGACATGATGTTTAAGCCATATTTGTGTTCTCCTGTCCACCCTCAGCTCTGAGATCATTAAAGACCTCTGTGAAATATTCAAGGTCGGCATTGATGCGCAGCATCTTTGAGCTCATCTGGTTAATCACAGAGAGGCAACGGCTCCAGAAGGCCTCCTTTGAGCTTTCGACCAGGAAAGGCCTCAGTGGGTAGGTGGTCTCACTGCCCATGTATGTGAAAGCCAGGTACAGGCATGTTGACATATGTGCCTGTAGTTCTTGCTCGTTGTCCAGCTCTGATGAAATGACTTCTCGGCAGAGCATGTATAGAAAGACGACATTGCCTGGGGTAAGAAAGCCTACTGGCTGTTCCCATCCAGTGAGAAGCTTGTCTATATATGTCATCCATGAAATGATGTTTGTTGGTGACAGATTCTTCATCTTGTCACATCTCCGGCATATGAACTCCCCAAGATTGCTTAGGAGCTCGCTGGTGGTTGCCCGCACCATCTGGCATTTTGGAGACGCAGATCTCTTCCCAAAAGTATTATCTGTGGCCTGGGTGAAGTTTGTTAAGTCAACGCACGACAGGGAACTCTTTAGGCTGTCATTGACGAGGTGGGTGACATTGGTTTGGCCAGCTTTGGGTTGTCTCCGTTTGGTCATAAGGCGTCTAAAGCACCAGAGGAGCGATCGTCTCTCACCAGATCTTCCGGTCACGCTGTCCTGGACAGCAGGGCGATGGGCCCCAGTTGATGACTCTTCATCCGGTAGGCTTGCCTTGCGGCAGCACGAGAATGGGAAACCGTTCCACATTCTTATTCAAGATCTTCTTCTCTATCTGTGAAACCTGCAAACAAAATATCTGCAAGAATCAAGTTTTGGATTCAGACTGCGGTGGCTCTGACTGCGGAAAGCAATCAGATAGATACGGTCTGTCTCCTTCACTGTCCCATTAAGGGTTGAGCAGCAGCTGGGCCAGCAGGTTGTTTTTATAGGCTTCCCTGCTTACAGTGGCATTGTGACACGTTTGTGACACGCGTGGCTGTTGTGATGCGTTATGCAAATGAGCTGCTGGTCACATGGAGGCAATTCAACAAGTGTTGAAAACTGGTGACATATAGAAAGTGTTATCACCTTATTACAGCCCTGTAAGGAAAGGAGTATGTGTAAAATAAACTATAGAGAAGTAGATAGGATATTGGAATAAGCTGAACGCTAATTGGTTGAAAATAAACAAATGCATAAACAATGTTTCCTTCAGTAACGGCTCCATTCAGCTCCTCCTACTCTTCCTTTGTGTCAAGAAAAATGATTTGTTGTTTATAAAATAATATAACGGCAGATGCGTTCCGGTCTGCGGACGGAACGCTGCGACAATAGCGGGTCACTGGCTGTGTCCAGAGGTGTAGCTAGGTGCCATGGTGCCCGGAGCATGGATATGTTTCGGTGCCCCCCACCCCTGTACTTAATTGGAGGCATGGCCAACATGTGGGGGCATGTTACACTTGAAAAGAAAACAAAAGAAAAAAATCCTAAATTGGTGTCCAACATCATGCTCCTGCTCTCCCAGTATAATGTCAAATGGCGCTGCATGTCCGCGTAAAACAATCAATATATAATGCAAGTGTGCCGCACTCCTGGCGACTAAACAGACAACTTTAAAACGGCATAGGTGCGGCAACGTTTCAGTGCCCTTTAATGTGTGCCACTTTTGTCACCTGACAAAAGTACCACTTGCATTATATATGTGTATATAAATATATATATATATATATATATACTGTGTATATATGTGTAGTAAAGAAACATACTATATGTGTACATATTTAAATGTGTGTGTGTGTGTGTGTGTGTGTGTGTGTGTGTGTGTGTGTATATATATGTATATATATATATATATATATATATATTAATAGCTGATTTGAAGAGGGTGGCACTCTGGACTCTACAATATGGAGTTAATAATGCAGCTCTTTAGAGGAGTGCCAGGTCACCGTTCAGCATATATATATATATATATATATATATATATAAAGAAAAAGGTTGCAGGTGCACACTTCAAACATTACCAATTTATTAATAATAATCATTGCAATAAAATGTTGCATTTTGAGCAAGGTTCTTCGCATAGTTATGGCCATAAGTAACGGCTTGCCCACCGCATCCAGGTGACCTCATTAGTCGGGCAAGTCCCTAACATTTTGGGGGGTACAAATCTAGGTTGCGGAACCCCCCAAAAATAAAGCAGCTGAGTGACCCCAGGGCAACACAAAAGTGAAAAAATATATAGTGAAAAAGTGAAAATAGGTTAGTGAGAGAAGCTGCTGAAAACAGCCGGGGTAAATTAGTGAGAGGTAATGAAGGGAAAGATAAAGTAGTGAGAGGTAAAGTAGTGAAAAGTGAAGGTAAGAAATGAATTACATTGAAACAAAACACACAATAGGGATAGGCACAACTCGGGAGCGCGGAGGGAGGAAGCAGCTCAGGCGGCTGTTAACAGCTGTGAGCTAAGGGTGGCCGGGCGGCTGGTGCGCCTGGAGCTTGAGCTCCTCCGGAGCCACCGTCCCCACGCCCCTGGCTGTGTCAGCCGGTGTTACATTAATAATGTAACAGAAGCGGAGGCTGTTCTGGCTTAGTATTGGACATTTGGTGGAAATATGCTTAGAATCAGCGCCTAACTTATCTCATATCTATATCATACAGTATATACCTATCTGCATCATATCTATCTATCTATCTATCTAAAATCTATATCATATCCTATCTATCTATCTATCTATCTATCTATCTATCTATCTATCTATCTATCTATCTCATATATACCTATCTGCATCATATCTATCTATCTATCTATCTATCTATCTATCTATCTATCTCTCTATAACATATATACTTATCTGCATCATTGTCTATCTATCTATCTATCTATCTATCTATCTATCTATCTATCTATCTATAACATATATACTTATCTGCATCATTGTCTATCTATCTATCTATCTATCTATCTATATCATATATACCTATCTGCATCATATCTATCTACAGTATCTATCTATCTATCTATCTATCTATCTATCTATCTATCTATCTATCTATCTATATCATATATACCTATCTGCATCATATCTATCTACAGTATCTATCTATCTATAACAAATATACTTATCTGCATCATTGTCTATCTAGCTAGCTAGCTAGCTCGTATCTATATAATATATACCGATCTGCATCATTGTCTATCTATCTATAACATATATACCTATCTGCATCATTGTCTATCTATCTAGCTCGTATCTATATAATATATACCTATCTGCATCATTATCTATCTATCTATCTATCTATCTATCTATCTATATCATATATACCTATCTGCATCATATCTATCTACAGTATCTATCTATCTATCTATCTATCTATCTATCTATCTATCTATATCATATATACCTATCTGCATCATATCTATCTACAGTATCTATCTATCTATAACAAATATACTTATCTGCATCATTGTCTATCTAGCTAGCTAGCTAGCTCGTATCTATATAATATATACCGATCTGCATCATTGTCTATCTATCTATAACATATATACCTATCTGCATCATTGTCTATCTATCTAGCTCGTATCTATATAATATATACCTATCTGCATCATTATCTATCTATCTATCTATCTATCTATCTATATCATATCTATCTATCTATCTATCTATCTATCTATCTATCTATCTATCTATCTAATATCTATATCATATATACCTATTTATCTATCTATATATCTATCTATCTATCTTTCTCTAACGTCCTAGTGGATGCTGGGGACTCCGTAAGGACCATGGGGAATAGACGGGCTCCGCAGGAGACTGGGCACTCTAAGAAAGAATTAGTACTACTGGTGTGCACTGGCTCCTCCCTCTATGCCCCTCCTCCAGACCTCAGTTAGAATCTGTGCCCGGAAGGAGCTGGGTGCATTTTAGTGAGCTCTCCTGAGCTTGCTATTAAGAAAGTATTTCTCTAACGTCCTAAGTGGATGCTGGGGACTCCGTAAGGACCATGGGGATTAGCGGCTCCGCAGGAGACTGGGCACAACTATAAAGAAAGCTTTTAGACTACTGGTGTGCACTGGCTCCTCCCACTAAGACCCTCCTCCAGACCTCAGTTAGATTCTTGTGCCCGGCTGAGCTGGATGCACACTAGGGGCTCTCCTGAGCACCTAGAAAGAAAGTATATAAAGAATACTACAGAAGGGTAAAAAAGAGAGGGGGGGGCACTAAATTTAGGCGCAGTATAGATATATATATATGTAATATATATAAAAAATAAAAAAAAGCAGCTATAGGGAAAACACTCATTGATAGTGGGATCCCAGTGTTATATAGCGCTCTGGTGTGTGCTGGCATACTCTCTCTCTGTCTCCCCAAAGGGCTTTGTGGGGTCCTGTCCTCTGTCAGAGCATTCCCTGTGTGTTTGCGGTGTGTCGGTACGGCTGTGTCGACATGTTTGATGAGGAGGCTTATGTGGAGGCGGAGCAGATGCCTGTAAATGTGATGTCACCCCCTGCGGGGTCGACACCTGAGTGGATGGTGCTGTGGAAGGAATTACGTGATAGTGTCGACTCCTTACATAAAAGTGTGGTGTTTCGCTGCATCTGTGGTGCAAATAAGATGCAAATTTAAAGAAAAAGTCTCTCCACTACACCGCTTGGTGCAGCAATTTTGAACCGGGTGTTTCGTCCTGCATGGCATATTGAGGCTAGGTTTATGAGGACACATCTGTAGCTAACCAGGAGGTACCCTAATTTTCTCCCAATGCTCCCAATATTTGCAGGACTGCCTTAAGTAGCGTGCAAAAGGTGCATGGTATTTATAAAAAAAGGAGCGTGTTTGGCTTGACCAGGGTGGAGTTCAGGTAGATCAGGGCGGGGTTTGTGCATACTTGCGGTGGGGCCAATTTTGACCCTATCTGACATTGTCAAATACTGTGTGGTATGCAAGAGCCTCCAGTATAGCACCTTGCTCTTCTAGGTAACGCGTCCCTTACAAGTACCTGCATCAGATTATAAATTGATTGATCAACCTCTATTGTGTGATTCATATGTTTACAGTCTTCAGGGGTCTCTAAAATTAATGAAGGAAATTCTCTTAAGTAAGAATGTACCCCCTCTCTCCTCTCCGGAGATCTTCAATTGCCTGAGCAGACTCCCTGTGTATTGGGCAGGACCTGAGTCAGCTCACAGCCAAGGCCACAGAGGCACTGTGATAGAAAATTATTATAAATGTGTTTTTTTTCCATCACATGCATTTTTGCATGATGACATTTTATGCCTTGCAGCCCTCTGATCCTACAGGCCGATTCAATTAACTGTGAAAAGCTGCCGGAATGGGTCCTGGCGGCTTCCGCGAATTAAGAGTAGTAGACAGATTCTGCTCACACCCGTGGAGGGGCAAACAGAATCTGCCTACAGTAATGCATGGAAAAATTCCATTGGAAGATAGTGGTAGGAGGGTACGCTTTTTTTTCTTTTAGCTCAAGCCGATATTTTGTTTAACCACCCCTAGACCAAACTACCCACTTGCAGCATACACTCACCAGCTGGTGAGCTGTATGAAACCCTGCTCCACTCCATCACCAGTGTGCATGTAACAGTGAGTACGGCTGTACCTGCTATCTATCAATAAACACCACTAGTTAAGTAACAGGGCTGCTCATAGTTTGAGTCATCCTTGGGTGTGTGCCTATATAACGCTGCAATATCAACACCAGAAGGCACGCACAACATTCCCAACACATACAGTAAGAAAAAAAGAATTAGCCTTACCTATGCAGCCTCTAATCAAATCCGGGCCTTGATTGTATGGTAAAAACACAGACCGCATACAAGACTCTAATCATGTGTTTTGATCATTTTACTTTTTTACTGTTTAATCGATGTGAGTATTTGCAGGCTTGAGCTGAGGTGGTCGATGCTAGGACTGGCTGAGCCCTATTACCGTGTCTGTGAAAATTCTGGGACTCTTGCAGTGAAGTTGACTAGAACGGGGAGCAGTAGAGATCTGGCTTTTGTTGGTATAAAGGTAAGATTTAATGTATCGGTGGCAAGTTGGAAAATTGTCTGTATGGTGGATCCTTTCTCACATATTGTATTTAGAAATAGTTACTCGAAAAATATACAGTAATCAAAAAGTGTTTATTTTCTGTAATGTGAGTCTTTATTATTAACAGTAATTTGCAGTATATAGCACACACTTATTACTCAGTACTTTACAGAGCATATTTCAGTCATTGACATCCGTCCCTGTATCAGCGGAGCTTACAATCTATGGCCTAATTCAGACCTGATCGTACCCGTGCAAAATTTTCCACGGCTACGATCAGCCACCCTGACATCAGCCAGCCCAGCACAGGGCTAGTCCGCCCCGCATGTCTGTCCCTCCCCCCGCCGCACAGGTACAAAAGCATCGCACAACGACGATGCTTTTCTACCTGAAGAGTAGCTCCCTACCAGCGCAGCTCCTGCGCGCTGAAAGTAAGCTACCCATCGCTCTCCAGGTCGCAGCGGCTGGGTGTGACATCAGGCAGCAGCCGAGGCCCGCCCCCCGCACGGTACGGGCACACCTGCGTTGCCCGGACTACGTCCCCAAAACGGCAGCCAGACGCCGCCGGCCCAACCCCTCACGCCCAGCAAACGCATCTCTGGCATGCGCCGATGCACTGCGGCACCGGCGCATACCAGTTCAGACCTGATCGCCCACTGTGCGAAAACGCACAGCAGCAATCAGGTCTGAATTAGCCCCTATGTTCTCTGCCACATGTACAAACACATACAGTATATAAACCAATTTTTAGTCAGAAGCCAATTAAACTACTAGTATGTTTTTGGAGTATGGGAGGAAACTGAGGCACCCAGGGGGAAATTCACTTGAAAACAAGGAGAACATACAAACTCCACACAGATATGACTTTGATCAGGAACTGAACTCATCATGACATCAGGGCTCTGAGGAAGTAATGCTAACCACAATGAGGAAATCCATATAAATGTTTTCAGTATATGAGAAACGCCCTTACTTGTACAGTGATTCCACACCAGGGACACTAAGTGCATCTGCCACAGCTCAAGTGTCTGTTTTTGAACAAATGTGTTTGATTGTATTCAGCGCACATGGCGATTGGATGCATGATTGTGCCCAATTACACACTCACAGGGAAAAAAATATCATAACCTAACTCCTGGTGCCTAAACCTAATCTCCTCTCCTATAGCCTAGCCCTAACCCTCCCCCTGGTTCCTAATCCTGACCCTTCCCCTAGTGCAGGGGTGGCCAACCAGTCACAGGCAAAGAGCCAGAAAAAATCTGTAGAGAAGGGCAAGAGCCACTATCATGTGCGCGCCTTCAGTGTGCGCGCAAAAATGGGGGCATGGCCTAGTTGTCACAAAGCCACACCCCATTTTTGTGCGCACACCTTTCGGTATGACGTTTGTAGAAGTATGACCTTGTGTCCCCACAGTGCCAGATATCCTCCAGTGCCAGATATGCCACCAGTGCCAGATATCCGCCAGTGCCAGATATCCGCCAGTGCCAGATATCCGCCAGTGCCAGATATCCCCCAGTGCCAGATATCCGCCAGTGCCAGATATCCGCCAGTGCCAGATATCCGCCAGTGCCAGATATCCCCCAGTGCCAGATATGCCACCAGTGCCAGATATCCCCCAGTGCCAGATATGCAACCAGTGCCAGATATCCCCCAGTGCCAGATACACATGTCCCCACAGTGCCAGATACAAATGTCTCCACAGTGCCAGATATGCCCCCCAGTGCCAGATACATACAGTATATACCCCACAGTTCCAGATACAGATAAGCCCCCCAGTGCCAGATACACATGTCCCCACAGTGCCAGATATCCCCCAGTCCCAGATATGACCCCAGTGCCAGATACAGATATGCCACCAGTGCCAGATACATATATGCCCCACAGTGCCAGATATCCCCTAGTGCCAGATATGCCCCCAGTGCCAGATACAGATATGCCACCAGTGTCAGATACACATGACCCCACAGTGCCACATACACATGTCCCCACAGTGCCAGATATGCCCCCAGTGCCAGATACATATATGCCCCACAGTGCCAGATACGCCCCTAGTGCCAGATACACATGTCCCCACAGTGCCAGATATCCCCTAGTGCCAGATATGCCCCCAGTGCCAGATACACATGTCCCCACAGTGCCAGATATCCCCTAGTGCCAGATATGCCCCCAGTGCCAGATGCAGATATGCCACCAGTGCCAGATACACATGTCCCCACAGTGCCACATACACATGTCCCCACAGTGCCAGATATGCCCCTAGTGCCAGATACAGATATGCCCCCCAGTGCCAGATACACATGTCCCCACAGTGCCAGATATCTCCTAGTGCCAGATATGCCCCCAGTGCCAGATACATATATGCCCCACAGTGCCAGATACAGATATGCCTCCCAGTGCCAAATACACATGTCCCCACAGTGCCAGATACACATTGCCCCACAGTGCCAGATACAGATATGTCCCAAGTGCCAGATACATATATGCCCCCACAGTGCCAGTGTGCCGCTCACTGTGCTGCTGCTGTGAGGGGATGAGAGCGCAGTGCGCGGCTCTCCAGCCCCTGAGTCTCCGGCGGCAGTGCCATACCCTCCGACACTGTACCCTCGAAAACCGGTACAAATTAGGAAAAGGGGGTGGCCACGGGTAAAGGGGTGTGGTCGCACCCCCTTTCCTATACTTTCTATGGAGATTTAGTGAGTAAAAAATCGGTACAAAGTCCTTTTTGGCTGGTACAGACCATGAAAAAACGCTACTGTACCGGCCAAAAAGGTACAGTAGGAGGGTATGCGGTGCCGCGTAGAGATGGCTACTGAGTTGCTGTCGCAACACAATGAGTCTAATCATGTAGAAGTTGGAATGATTGGAGTCACTCACAGCTTGGTGTGGTGAGACAGCCCCCAGTAGCCTGTCTGTCAGTCACAGTGATTGGGTGGCAGCACTCCTGGGTGACACCCCCTGGGAGGGAGCAGTGTGATGCTGCTCAGTGTCAGGGCTGCTGCTGCTGAGCCTGACTTCCTGTGTGACTGAGTTGAGACGGTGAACAACTCAGTGGAGACTCATCAGATTCATCCAGTGCAGCTGAATAGCAGAGGTATGAGTCACTGACTGACTGTGAGACAGTGCTCACTCAGTGGAGACGGATCAATAAATGATTCATTCAGTGCAGCTGAATAGCTGACATACTACCAGAGGTCTGAGTCTGGTGTGGATCACTGGGTCGACCCTGTCCAGGTCGACAGTCAATAGGCTGACCACTGAAGGTCGATACTGAGTAGGTCGACATTGACTGAAGAGGAGAGGCGCGGCGCACGATGCGCTCGCCTCCCCTCACAGCAGCAGCGCTTTGAGCAGCTTCATGTGGAGGATGAAAAAGCCGAATGCGGCTCGAGAGCCGTGGGTTGGTCACACCTGCCCTAGTGCTTAACTCTAACCTCCCCTCCTGTAGTCTGACTCTCCCCCTGGTGCCTAATCCTGACCCTCCCCCTATTGCCTAACTTTAATATCCCCTCCCGTAGCCTAACCCTCCCCCTGGTGCCTAATCCCAACCCTCCCTCTAGTGCCTACCCCTGACATTCCCCCCGGTGCCTAACGCTCCCCTCCCATAGCCAGAACCTCTGCTTGGTAAAACCAGACAATGTGAAAGTGATGAAGATGGGGTAATGAGGCTGTAGTGGGTTATGTTATGTAGTGACGTTGTAATTATTTGCTACTATTCACTGTATTCCATACTCCAGTAGCTACCAGCGAGGCGGGTAAGTAGGATCATTTGCAAACAGAAATTTATTGCTGGGGGCAAATTATTGAACTTTACATCCATATCGCAAAAAAAAAGAAAGAGGGAAAATGTTTTTTGTTTTTTTTTTGTGCTGTGATTCAGTTCTCTTTCCCTTACAAATGACCCATGACCCACGGGGTCATCTTGCTATGGGTCACAGCTCACTCCTACTGTATTATCAGTAAGGTACTATTAAATAAACCATACTGCGTCCTGCCAAGAAACGCACATTTGTATGTATTACTGATATATAAAGTCTGTTTTCACGTGAGAGCGACTTGGATGTAAATACTGCCTTTCCTGTAAATGGTAGAACTTCCAATCATTTTCCACATTTGTGGGTTCTGTAAAACCAGCCGTGGCTTAAGTTTATATTTCCGTCCACTTGCAAAATCCAGGAAAGTTTGGGGGGCTCCCAGAGCCAGCGCTTGGAAGAAACTACCTCCAGCAAAGGCATTACCTATTGCTGCTTGCCAAGTCCTGAAAGGTGGCTTTGGACTGGAGGAAGATAGTTATAAGGGGCTCTGGGTCTGTGTACAGGGAAATGTAAAGTGGGAGATAACAAGCCTGGGGAAATCTGCTCCATGGTGATAAGGCGAGCCAAATGCAACGAATGTGCGACCAGATAACAAGGCAGCCACCGGGAAACGCTCAGTGCTTCCATGCCCGGTCAGGCCTGGTTAGACGTTCCCTGTAAGGGATAAACTCTGACCATCTGTCTGGGTTACTTGTTCAGTCTCTGCCTCTGGGGACATTCCTGTGTTCAGTGCTGGGGGGGGCAGATAGGAAGGCACAATATTGAAGGGGAAGTCATTAAAAAAAAATCACTTAAAAAAGTTAAAATTAATTTTTATCTTTGCTCTACGCCAATTTTTAAATCCACCTCGCATCCGCACATGGCCAATAACTGAAGGAGATACACGTTTTTTAAAATTTAATATCAGATTAAAAGTGTCGCACTTAAATCTGTTGCCTAGCAATGGTGCAACTAAACCGTTATAAAGAGGATTTTTCTTTTTTAAAGGTACAGGAGATCTCGGCCAGGCTGGGAATGGATTCCACGCATAGCAGCGCAAGTCTTGTCCAGTTTGATCCAGGTTGGTCATCCCATTGTTTTGTAACTGTATTTAATTACAGTATCTAAACATTTTAGTTATGTATGAGTATACTATATTATTCAAAAACAGAATAAAAAGTGGGTAACAGCGACGGGGGACGAGTAAGTGGGCAGGGCCAGATTGAGGGCCACTTGGGCCTGGAGCTGAAAATGATCAAAGGCCTATTGTGAGAATCAGTGGAGGTGTGGCTAGTGCTGTGTGGGTGTGGCCAGTGCTGCGTGGGTGCGGCCAGTGTTGTGTGGGTGAGGCCAGTGCTGCGTGGGTGTGGCCAGTGCTGCGTCGGTGTGACTAGTGCTGCGTGGGTGCGGCCAGTGTTGCGTGGGTGCGGCCAGTGTTGTGTGGGTGAGGCCAGTGCTGCGTGGGTGTGGCCAGTGCTGCATCGGTGTGACTAGTGTTGCGTGGGTGAGGCCAGTGTTGCGTGGGTGAGGCCAGTGTTGCATGGGTGAGGCCAGTGGCATGTGTGAGTGTCTCCCTAAATATGTAATAGTATACATTGCAACATTTTGTGAGAAAAATAGAAATATTATTATAATACATATGATTTATGGTCAACCATGCTATCATGATGAGGGGCTATTTTTACAGTATGTGGTAGCCTGGGGCTCTTGTCCCATCTGTCCCAGTGTTATTCTGGCAGCGGGGACTAACTGGCTTAGGAGCAAAACCATGTGCACTGCAGGGGGGGCAGATGTAACATGTGCAGAGAGAGAGAGATTTGGGTGGGGTGTGTTCAATCTGCAATCTAATTTGCAGTGTAAAAATAAAGCAGCCAGTATTTACCCTGCACAGAAACAAAATAACCCACCCACATCTAACTCTCTCTGCACATGTTATATCTGCCTCCCCTGCAGTGCACATGGTTTTGCCCAACTGCTAAAAAAAAGCCTGCTGCGATCAACTTGGAATTACCCCCATAGTCTTGTGCAGTATAAGGTAACATATGTATAATGTATAATTCAAGAACACAGTTTGGATCCTGATCACGGGGGGGGGGCGGGGGGGGGGCACCGGTGGTTTCCCCTGTACCCCTGTGGGCCAGTCCGACCATGTTAATTTATTATACCACCACTGCTATATATATATATATAGATATATGTAGATATATATAGATACTATATATATACCACCACCGCTTAGGTGCCCAAGCACCCTACTGCCTTCACAGTGAGTTTAGAGCCTGATGGTAAATTCCGCACCAGATGCACTACAATGCCCAGCAAACCCTGTATGCTCCAGGCTGCCACTGTATTTACTATTGCTTAACGTCTGCATCGGGTAGGTGGTGTGGCGGGTTCCTGCAGCTGCAGGCGAACTTTAGCGATTTAGGAGCTCCAAATTATATCTTGGTCCCCCAACCTGAAAACATTCTGACGCCCCTGCCTCTTTCAAACGACAGAGCCCCCGCATGTATTTATGCCCACAGAGTGCAATAATTGAACATAAAATGAACCAAATCATATTCAACTTCTGCATTGTAGAAAGATAATATAGCATAATCACAATCAGTAAGGGCAGCAAGCCGTTCCCATGTTATCATACTAGCACCGCCCTGTGGATCTTGTACAGCAGACGACGACAGCAGTGCAAGTGTAACACTGGTCCTCTGGTAGCCGAATGGCATTTTATAAAGCCCTTTCATTTGACCACTGTTCTCTCTTTGCTGACACGCCAAGCTTTGGAATTCAGCAGGGAATGTAAAATTCATTAAATTCATGGCGAGGGGATCACTTAACTCATCGGGATTACGAGAGGACATCTGTTTTGGAGAGCCGGCAAATAACGTGACACAGGTGTTATATGAAAGGGGGAGCAGAGAGTGCTGGGAAAATCTATAAACCCAGCGCCAAGCAGAATAAATTGCCACTTGCTGGTCGGCTATCTGCATCAGAAAAAATAATCCTGCAACTGGAGAGTAGTCGGGCAAAGTGTTTATTAAGATGTCATTTTATATATATATATATATATATATATATATATGAAATTTGGGTGAACTCTGAGCCCTCCCACCAGCGTCACTGAGGTCCCTTCCAGAACGATCCGGCAGAACACACATCTGCAGTCTCCAAACATTTTTGTTATTTTCTATACTCTATACTTACCCATCACACATCACCTCATGATGAAAACCGACCCAATTAGCAACATCACAACATTACCTACAACCAAATATGTATAGCAGTATAGAAGGAAGGCAAAAGGCACACAAGGGTACACGTCACATACTGAGAGGAAAAAAGAGTCGAAAAAGTGAGGCTGTCTCAAAACAGTACAATAGTAAAGGCTATAATAAAACAGGTGATGCTGCGGATAACCTATATTATAAATTCAAGTGCAGATAAAAAATGGAGAGATGAAGGGGAAGAGAGAGATGGAGTAAGTGGGGGAGAGAGAAGGAGGAATAACTGTCTGGGGAGCGCTGAAGAGAGAGAGGAGGAAAGAGAGAGAGAGGGGGGGGTTATTTACTAAGCGTTGGGTTCTGAAACCTCGTAAGGAGCACATGTGTCCTAAAAGGTTTTTACAGTCTCTGGGGTAAATTTACTAAGATGGGAGTTCTAGTTCAGATGGGATATTGCCCATAGCAACCAATCAGATTCTACTTCTCATTTATCTTGCACCTTCTAGAAGATAATACCTGGAATCTGATTGGTTGCTATTGGCAACATCCCATCTTAGATAGAACTCCCATCTTAGTAAATTTACCCCTCTGTGTGCTATCTCTTTCAACCCATTCTGGGTAGGAGATCACACTCTGCTTCGAGTACAAATAAGTGCTAAGTGGCCAGGAATGCAGAATGAGAAGTTCCAAAAGATGTCCTCTTGGAATTTACGCGTCTGCATACCCACAGGGTTGCAGTGCTATACTGAGATGTCCATTTAACTATACCTTTCTTTTTCCATTTGAGCTGCCAGACATGGTCTGATGCATTGATGGATGTGCCCCAGACATAGATGGGCACAGTAGCGTTTTAATTTTCAATAATTTATGTAGCTAATGAGATCCTGTTTTGTTTTCATTTCTTTTCAGTGTGATAATTGGGGCACATGTGAGACCTTCTTCAATACAAATATTGGGACTTATTCAGGGTTGATTGCAAAAGCAAAATCTTTCTCTAATGGGCAAAACCATGTGCACTGCAGGTGGGGCAGATGTAACATGTGCAGAGAGAGTTAGATTTGGGTGGGTTATATTGTTTCTGTGCAGGGTAAATACTGGCTGCTTTATTTTTACACTGCAATTTAGATTTCAGTTTGAACACACCCCACTCAAATCTAACTCTCTCTGCACATGTTACATCTGCCCCCCTGCACTGCACATGGTTTTGCCCATTAGAGAAAGATTTTTCTTTTGCGATCAACCCTGAATTATACTGTATGCAGGGAGAGAAACGCTTTGATCATTAGCGGAAATGTGAGTAGCACTAACAGGCCTCTGTGACTCCAAGAGAGATCCATCTGGCTGCTTAGCCAAATCTCCTTAATGTCCATTTACAGTATGTCCTGTATCTTTGTGCAAGGGCAGAGATGGATTGTACTGTGGGTGGTCGGTGGAACAGACCATTATAGAAAATAACTAGTGATGAACCAAATGTTCAGGTTTAGTGACCAGTGAATACATTCTCAAAAGTTTTAAATGACTTTTTGTGAAATGTGCTAAAATGTCGTACAAACCTCATCTCGAAATGATCCAGTGTAAAGTTTCCAGTCACTATCCAGCCTTGCACCTTTACTACATGGTACCCATTACCCTAATTACTAATGTATTGGGAAACATATCGAATATCAATAGTGATATATACTAGTGATGTGCACCGGAATTTTTTCGGGTTTTGGTTTTGGGTTCGGTTCCGCGGCCGTGTTTTGGATTCGGACGCGTTTTGGCAAAACCTCACCCAAATTTTTTTGTTGGATTCGGGTGTTTTTTTCAAAAAACCCTAAAAAACAGCTTAAATCATAGAATTTGGGGGTAATTTTGATCCCATAGTATTATTAACCTCAATAACCATAATTTCCACTCATTTCCAGTCTATTCTGAACACCTCACACCTCACAATATTATTTTTAGTCCTAAAATTTGCACCGAGGTCGCTGGATGGCTAAGCTAAGCGACACAAGTGGCCGACACAAACACCTGGCCCATCTAGGAGTGGCACTGCAGTGTCAGGCAGGATGGCACTTAAAAAAAATTGTCCCCAAACAGCACATGATGCAAAGAAAAAAAGAGGCGCACCAAGGTCGCTGTGTGACTAAGCTAAGCGACACAAGTGGCCGACACAAACACCTGGCCCATCTAGGAGTGGCACTGCAGTGTCACGCAGGATGGCACTTCAAAAAAAATTGTCCCCAAACAGCACACGATGCAAAGAAAAAAAGAGGCGCAATGAGGTAGCTGTGTGACTAAGATAAGCGACCCAAGTGACCGACACAAACACCTGGCCCATCTAGGAGTGGCACTGCAGTGTCAGACAGGATGGCACTTCAAAAAAATTGTCCCCAAACAGCACATGATGCAAAGAAAAATGAAAGAAAAAAGAGGTGCAAGATGGAATTGTCCTTGGGCCCTCCCACCCACCCTTATGTTGTATAAACAGGACATGCACACTTTAACGAACCCATCATTTCAGCGACAGGGTCTGCCACACGACTGTGACTGAAATGACTGGTTGGTTTGGGCCCCCACCAAAAAAGAAGCAATCAATCTCTCCTTGCACAAACTGGCTCTACAGAGGCAAGATGTCCACCTCATCATCATCGTCCGATTCATCACCCCTTTCACTGTGTGCATCCCCCTCCTCACAGATTATTAATTCATCCCCACTGAAATCCACCATCTCAGGTCCCCGTGCACTTTCTGGAGGCAATTGCTGCTGGTGAATGTCTCCACGGAGGAATTGATTATAATTCATTTTAATGAACATCATCTTCTCCACATTTTCTGGAAGTAACCTCGTACGCCGATTGCTGACAAGGTGAGCGGTGGCACTAAACACTCTTTCGGAGTACACACTGGAGGGAGGGCAACTTAGGTAGAATAAAGCCAGTTTCTGCAAGGGCCTCCAAATTGCCTCTTTTTCCTGCCAGTATACGTACGGACTGTCTGACGTGCCTACTTGGATGCGGTCACTCATATAATCCTCCACCATTCTTTCAATGGTGAGAGAATCATATGCAGTGACAGTAGACGACATGTCAGTAATCGTTGGCAGGTCCTTCAGTCCGGACCAGATGTCAGCACTCGCTCCAGACTGCCCTGCATCACCGCCAGCGGGTGGGCTCGGAATTCTTAGCCTTTTCCTCGCACCCCCAGTTGCGGGAGAATGTGAAGGAGGAGCTGTTGACGGGTCACGTTCCGCTTGACTTGACAATTTTCTCACCAGCAGGTCTTTCAACCCCTGCAGACTTGTGTCTGCCGGAAAGAGAGATACAACGTAGGTTTTTAATCTAGGATCGAGCACGGTGGCCAAAATGTAGTGCTCTGATTTCAACAGATTGACCACCCGTGAATCCTGGTTAAGCGAATGAAGGGCTCCATCCACAAGTCCCACATGCCTAGCGGAATCGCTCTGTTTTAGCTCCTCCTTCAATGTCTCCAGCTTCTTCTGCAAAAGCCTGATGAGCGGAATGACCTGACTCAGGCTGGCAGTGTCTGAACTGACTTCACGTGTGGCAAGTTCAAAGGGTTGCAGAACCTTGCACAACGTTGAAATCATTCTCCACTGCGCTTGAGACAGGTGCATTCCACCTCCTTTGCCTATATCGTGGCCAGATGTATAGGCTTGAATGGCATTTTGCTGCTCCTCCATCCTCTGAAGCATATAGAGGGTTGAATTCCACCTCGTTACCACCTCCTGCTTCAGATGATGGCAGGGCAGGTTCAGGTATTTTTGGTGGTGCTCCAGTCTTCTGTACGCGGTGCCTGAACGCCGAAAGTGGCCCGCAATTCTTCGGGCCACCGACAGCATCTCTTGCACGCCCCTGTCGTTTTTTTAAATAATTCTGCACCACCAAATTCAAGGTATGTGCAAAACATGGGATGTGCAGAAATTTGCCCAGATGTAATGCACACACAATATTGCTGGCGTTGTCCGATGTCACAAATCCCCAGGAGAGTCCAATTGGGGTAAGCCATTCTGCGATTATCTTCCTCAGTTGCCGTAAGAGGTTTTCAGCTGTGTGCGTATTCTGGAAAGCGGTGATACAAAGCGTAGCCTGTCTAGGAACGAGTTGGCGTTTGCGAGATGCTGCTACTGGTGCCGCCGCTGCTGTTCTTGCAGCGGGAGGCAATACATCTACCCAGTGGGCTGTCACAGTCATATAGTCCTGAGTCTGCCCTGCTCCACTTGTCCACATGTCCGTGGTTAAGTGGACATTGGGTACAACTGCATTTTTTAGGACACTGGTGAGTCTTTTTCTGAGGTCTGTGTACATTTTCGGTATCGCCTGCCTAGAGAAATGGAACCTAGATGGTATTTGGTACCGGGGACACAGTACCTCAATCAAGTCTATAGTTGGCTCTGAAGTAACGATGGATACCGGAACCACGTTTCTCACCGCCCAGGCTGCCAAGGCCTCAGTTATCCGCTTTGCAGCAGGATGACTGCTGTGATATTTCATCTTCCTCGCAAAGGACTGTTGGACAGTCAATTGCTTACTGGAAGTAGTACAAGTGGTCTTCCGACTTCCCCTCTGGGATGCCGATCGACTCCCAGCAGCAACAACAGCAGCGCCAGCAGCAGTAGGCGTTACACTCAAGGATGCATCGGAGGAATCCCAGGCAGGAGAGGACTCGTCAGACTTGCCAGTGACATGGCCTGCAGGACTATTGGCTTTCCTGGGTAAGGAGGAAATTGACACTGAGGGAGTTGGTGGTGTGGTTTGCGGGAGCTTGGTTACAAGAGGAAGGGATGTAGTGGTCAGTCAATTGGATCAAGTGGTCAAGTGGTCAGTCAATTGGACTGCTTCCGCTGTCGCCCAAAGTTTTTGAACTTGTCACTGACTTATGATGAATGCGCTGCAGGTGACGTATAAGGGAGGATGTTCCGAGGTGGTTAACGTCCTTACCCCTACTTATTACAGCTTGACAAAGGCAACACACGGCTTGACAGCTGTTGTCCGCATTTGTGTTGAAATAATTCCACACCGAAGAGCTGATTTTTTTGTATTTTGACCAGGCATGTCAATGGCCATATTCCTCCCACAGACAACAGGTGTCTCCCCGGGTGCCTGACTTAAACAAACCACCTCACCATCAGAATCCTCCTTGTCAATTTCCTCCCCAGCGCCAGCAACACCCATATCCTCATCCTGGTGTACTTCAACACTGACATCTTCAATTTGACTATCAGGAACTGGACTGCGGGTGCTCCTTCCAGCACTTGCAGGGGGCGTGCAAATGGTGGAAGGCGCAAGCTCTTCCCGTCCAGTGTTGGGAAGGTCAGGCATCGCAACCGACACAATTGGACTCTCCTTGGGGATTTTTGATTTCGAAGAACGCACAGTTCTTTGCTGTGCTTTTGCCAGCTTAAGTCTTTTCTTTTTTCTAGCGAGAGGATGAGTGCTTCCATCCTCATGTGAAGCTGAACCACTAGCCATGAACATAGGCCAGGGCCTCAGCCGTTCCTTGCCACTCCGTGTCGTAAATGGCATATTGGCAAGTTTACGCTTCTCCTCAGACGCTTTTAATTTTGATTTTTGGGTCATTTTACTGATCTTTTGTGTTTTGGATTTTACATGCTCTGTACTATGACATTGGGCATCGGCCTTGGCAGACGATGTTGATGGCATTTCATCGTCTCGGCCATGACTAGTGGCAGCAGCTTCAGCACGAGGTGGAAGTGGATCTTGATCTTTCCCTATTTTTTTAACCTCCACATTTTTGTTCTCCATATTTTAATGCGCACAACTAAAAGGCACCACAGGTATACAATGTAGATGGATGGATAGTATACTTTATGGATGACGAGTGACGACACAGAGGTAGGTACAGCAGTGGCCTACCGTACTGCTATATACAGTATAATGGACCTGGTGGACACTGTCAGCAGACTGCGTTTATAGTATAAAGAAAAAAAGACACCACAGGTATACAATGTAGAGGGATGGATAGTATACTTATGGACGACGAGTGACGACACAGAGGTAGGTACAGCAGTGGCCTACCGTACTGCTATATACAGTATAATGGACCTGGTGGACACTGTCAGCAGACTGCGTTTATAGTATAAAGAAAAAAAGACACCACAGGTATACAATGTAGATGGATGGATAGTATACTTATGGACGACGAGTGACGACACAGAGGTAGGTACAGCAGTGGCCTACCGTACTGCTATATACAGTATAATGGACCTGGTGGACACTGTCAGCAGACTGCGTTTATAGTATAAAAAAAAAGACACCACAGGTATACAATGTAGATGGATGGATAGTATACTTATGGATGACGAGTGACGACACAGAGGTAGGTACAGCAGTGGCCTACCGTACTGCTATATACAGTATAATGGACCTGGTGGACACTGTCAGCAGACTGCTAAACTAGTACGACTAGTATAAAGAAAAAAAGACACCACAGGTATACAATGTAGATGGATGGATAGTATACTTATGGACGACGAGTGACGACACAGAGGTAGGTACAGCAGTGGCCTACCGTACTGCTATATACAGTATAATGGACCTGGTGGACACTGTCAGCAGACTGCGTTTATAGTATAAAAAAAAAGACACCACAGGTATACAATGTAGATGGATGGATAGTATACTTATGGACGACGAGTGACGACACAGAGGTAGGTACAGCAGTGGCCTACCGTACTGCTATATACAGTATAATGGACCTGGTGGACACTGTCAGCAGACTGCGTTTATAGTATAAAAAAAAAAAGACACCACAGGTATACAATGTAGATGGATGGATAGTATACTTATGGACGACGAGTGACGACACAGAGGTAGGTACAGCAGTGGCCTACCGTACTGCTATATACAGTATAATGGACCTGGTGGACACTGTCAGCAGACTGCGTTTATAGTAGAGATGAGCGGGTTCGGTTTCTCTGAATCCGAACCCGCCCGAACTTCATGTTTTTTTACACGGGTCCGAGCGACTCGGATCTTCCCGCCTTGCTCGGTTAACCCGAGCGCGCCCGAACGTCATCATCACGCTGTCGGATTCTCGCGAGGCTCGGATTCTATCGCGAGACTCGGATTCTATATAAGGAGCCGCGCGTCGCGGCCATTTTCACACGTGCATTGAGATTGATAGGGAGAGGACGTGGCTGGCGTCCTCTCCGTTTAGAAATTAAAATAGATATGAGAGTGAGAGTGAGACACTTCATTTACTTACTGGAGCTTAGGAGGAGTTATACTAGTGACTGATGACCAGTGACCTGACCACCAGTGCAGTTTTATAATTTATTATTATTTAATAATCCGTTCTGTTCTTGTTCTCTGCCTGAAAAAAACGATACACAGTGACTCAGTCACACTCACATACCATATCTGTGCTCAGCCCAGTGTGCTGCATCATCTATGTATAATATCTGACTGTGCTCACACAGCTTAATTGTGGGGGAGACTGGGGAGCAGTTATAGGTTATAGCAGGAGCCAGGAGTACATATTAAACAGTGCACACTTTTGCTGCCAGAGTGCCACTGCCAGTGTGACTGACCACTGACCACTGTGACCAGTGACCTGACCACACTGACCACCAGTATAGTATATTGTGATTGAATGTCTGCCTGAAAAAGTACACTCGTCGTGTGACTTGTGTGGTGTTTTTTTATTCTATAAAAATTAAAAAACTCATTCTGCTGACAGACAGTGTCCACTCCAGCAGGTCCGTCATTATATAATATATACCTGTCCGGCTGCAGTAGTGATATATATATATTTTTTATATCATTATTTATCATCCAGTCTACTAGCAGCAGACACAGTACGGTAGTTCACGGCTGTAGCTACCTCTGTGTCGGCACTCGGCAGTCCATCCATAATTGTATACCACCTACCCGTGGTTTTTTTTTTTTTTCTTCTTTATACATACTACATCTCATTATCATCCAGTCTATATTAGCAGCAGACACAGTACAGTACGGTAGTCCACGGCTGTAGCTACCTCTGTGTCGGCACTCGGCAGTCCATCCATAATTGTATACCACCTACCCGTGGTTTTTTTTTTCTTTCTTCTTTATACATACTACATCTCATTATCATCCAGTCTATATTAGCAGCAGACACAGTACAGTACGGTAGTCCACGGCTGTAGCTACCTCTGTGTCGGCACTCGGCAGTCCATCCATAATTGTATACCACCTACCCGTGGTTTTTTTTTTCTTTCTTCTTTATACATACTACATCTCATTATCAACCAGTCTATATTAGCAGCAGACACAGTACGGTAGTTCACGGCTGTAGCTACCTCTGTGTCGGCACTCGGCAGTCCATCCATAATTGTATACCACCTACCCGTGGTTTTTTTTTTCTTTCTTCTTTATACATACATACTACATCTCATTATCATCCAGTCTATATTAGCAGCAGACACAGTACAGTACGGTAGTCCACGGCTGTAGCTACCTCTGTGTCGGCACTCGGCAGTCCATCCATAATTGTATACCACCTACCCGTGGTTTTTTTTTTCTTTCTTCTTTATACATACTACATCTCATTATCATCCAGTCTATATTAGCAGCAGACACAGTACAGTACGGTAGTCCACGGCTGTAGCTACCTCTGTGTCGGCACTCGGCAGTCCATCCATAATTGTATACCACCTACCCGTGGTTTTTTTTTCTTTCTTCTTTATACATACTACATCTCATTATCAACCAGTCTATATTAGCAGCAGACACAGTACAGTACGGTAGTCCACGGCTGTAGCTACCTCTGTGTCGGCACTCGGCAGTCCATCCATAATTGTATACCACCTACCCGTGGTTTTTTTTTTCTTTCTTCTTTATACATACTACATCTCATTATCATCCAGTCTATATTAGCAGCAGACACAGTACAGTACGGTAGTCCACGGCTGTAGCTACCTCTGTGTCGGCACTCGGCAGTCCATCCATAATTGTATACCACCTACCCGTGGTTTTTTTTTTCTTTCTTCTTTATACATACTACATCTCATTATCATCCAGTCTATATTAGCAGCAGACACAGTACAGTACGGTAGTCCACGGCTGTAGCTACCTCTGTGTCGGCACTCGGCAGTCCATCCATAATTGTATACCACCTACCCGTGGTTTTTTTTTTCTTTCTTCTTTATACATACTACATCTCATTATCAACCAGTCTATATTAGCAGCAGACACAGTACAGTACGGTAGTCCACGGCTGTAGCTACCTCTGTGTCGGCACTCGGCAGTCCATCCATAATTGTATACCACCTACCCGTGGTTTTTTTTTCTTTCTTCTTTATACATACTACATCTCATTATCATCCAGTCTATATTAGCAGCAGACACAGTACAGTACGGTAGTCCACGGCTGTAGCTACCTCTGTGTCGGCACTCGGCAGTCCATCCATAATTGTATACCACCTACCCGTGGTTTTTTTTTTCTTTCTTCTTTATACATACTACATCTCATTATCATCCAGTCTATATTAGCAGCAGACACAGTACAGTACGGTAGTCCTTGGCTGTAGCTACCTCTGTGTCGGCACTCGGCAGTCCATCCATAATTGTATACCACCTACCCGTGTTTTTTTTTTTCTTTCTTCTTTATACATACTACATCTCATTATCAACCAGTCTATATTAGCAGCAGACACAGTACAGTACGGTAGTCCACGGCTGTAGCTACCTCTGTGTCGGCACTCGGCAGTCCATCCATAAGTATACTAGTATCCATCCATCTCCATTGTTTAC
The DNA here is from genome assembly GCF_028390025.1 of Pseudophryne corroboree. Lineage (NCBI taxonomy): Eukaryota > Metazoa > Chordata > Amphibia > Anura > Myobatrachidae > Pseudophryne > Pseudophryne corroboree. The sequence continues at coordinate 316,774,695 of NC_086452.1, forward strand.
CTGAGGTGCCTTTTAGTTGTGCCTATTAAAATATGGAGAACAAAAATGTTGAGGTTCCAAAATTAGGGAAAGATCAAGATCCACTTCCACCTCGTGCTGAAGCTGCTGCCACTAGTCATGGCCGAGACGATGAAATGCCAGCAACGTCGTCTGCCAAGGCCGATGCCCAATGTCATAGTACAGAGCATGTCAAATCCAAAACACCAAATATCAGTAAAAAAAGGACTCCGAAACCTAAAATAAAATTGTCGGAGGAGAAGCGTAAACTTGCCAATATGCCATTTACCACACGGAGTGGCAAGGAACGGCTGAGGCCCTGGCCTATGTTCATGGCTAGTGGTTCAGCTTCACATGAGGATGGAAGCACTCAGCCTCTCGCTAAAAAACTGAAAAGACTCAAGCTGGCAAAAGCACCGCAAAGAACTGTGCGTTCTTCGAAATCCCAAATCCACAAGGAGAGTCCAATTGTGTCGGTTGCGATGCCTGACCTTCCCAACACTGGACGTGAAGAGCATGCGCCTTCCACCATTTGCACGCCCCCTGCAAGTGCTGGAAGGAGCACCCGCAGTCCAGTTCCTGATAGTCAGATTGAAGATGTCAGTGTTGAAGTACACCAGGATGAGGAGGATATGGGTGTTGCTGGCGCTGGGGAGGAAATTGACCAGGAGGATTCTGATGGTGAGGTGGTTTAAGTCAGGCACCCGGGGAGACACCTGTTGTCCGTGGGAGGAATATGGCCGTTGACATGCCTGGTGAAAATACCAAAAAAATCAGCTCTTCAGTGTGGAGGTATTTCAACAGAAAAGCGGACAACAGGTGTCAAGCCGTGTGTTGCCTTTGTCAAGCTGTAATAAGTAGGGGTAAGGACGTTAACCACCTCGGAACATCCTCCCTTATACGTCACCTGCAGCGCATTCATAATAAGTCAGTGACAAGTTCAAAAACTTTGGGCGACAGCGGAAGCAGTCCACTGACCAGTAAATCCCTTCCTCTTGTAACCAAGCTCACGCAAACCACCCCACCAACTCCCTCAGTGTCAATTTCCTCCTTCCCCAGGAATGCCAATAGTCCTGCAGGCCATGTCACTGGCAATTCTGACGAGTCCTCTCCTGCCTGGGATTCCTCCGATGCATCCTTGCGTGTAACGCCTACTGCTGCTGGCGCTGCTGTTGTTGCTGCTGGGAGTCGATGGTCATCCCAGAGGGGAAGTCGTAAGCCCACTTGTACTACTTCCAGTAAGCAATTGACTGTCCAACAGTCCTTTGCGAGGAAGATGAAATATCACAGCAGTCATCCTGCTGCAAAGCGGATAACTGAGGCCTTGACAACTATGTTGGTGTTAGACGTGCGTCCGGTATCCGCCGTTAGTTCACAGGGAACTAGACAATTTATTGAGGCAGTGTGCCCCCGTTACCAAATACCATCTAGGTTCCACTTCTCTAGGCAGGCGATACCGAGAATGTACACGGACGTCAGAAAAAGACTCACCAGTGTCCTAAAAAATGCAGTTGTACCCAATGTCCACTTAACCACGGACATGTGGACAAGTGGAGCAGGGCAGGGTCAGGACTATATGACTGTGACAGCCCACTGGGTAGATGTATGGACTCCCGCCGCAAGAACAGCAGCGGCGGCACCAGTAGCAGCATCTCGCAAACGCCAACTCTTTCCTAGGCAGGCTACGCTTTGTATCACCGCTTTCCAGAATACGCACACAGCTGAAAACCTCTTACGGCAACTGAGGAAGATCATCGCGGAATGGCTTACCCCAATTGGACTCTCCTGTGGATTTGTGGCATCGGACAACGCCAGCAATATTGTGTGTGCATTAAATATGGGCAAATTCCAGCACGTCCCATGTTTTGCACATACCTTGAATTTGGTGGTGCAGAATTTTTAAAAAAACGACAGGGGCGTGCAAGAGATGCTGTCGGTGGCCATAAGAATTGCGGGACACTTTCGGCGTACAGGCACCACGTACAGAAGACTGGAGCACCACCAAAAACTACTGAACCTGCCCTGCCATCATCTGAAGCAAGAAGTGGTAACGAGGTGGAATTCAACCCTCTATATGCTTCAGAGGTTGGAGGAGCAGCAAAAGGCCATTCAAGCCTATACAATTGAGCACGATATAGGAGGTGGAATGCACCTGTCTCAAGTGCAGTGGAGAATGATTTCAACGTTGTGCAAGGTTCTGATGCCCTTTGAACTTGCCACACGTGAAGTCAGTTCAGACACTGCCAGCCTGAGTCAGGTCATTCCCCTCATCAGGCTTTTGCAGAAGAAGCTGGAGACATTGAAGGAGGAGCTAACACAAAGCGATTCCGCTAGGCATGTGGGACTTGTGGATGGAGCCCTTAATTCGCTTAACAAGGATTCACGGGTGGTCAATCTGTTGAAATCAGAGCACTACATTTTGGCCACCGTGCTCGATCCTAGATTTAAAGCCTACCTTGGATCTCTCTTTCCGGCAGACACAAGTCTGCTGGGGTTGAAAGACCTGCTGGTGAGAAAATTGTCAAGTCAAGCGGAACGCGACCTGTCAACATCTCCTCCTTCACATTCTCCCGCAACTGGGGGTGCGAGGAAAAGGCACAGAATTCCGAGCTCACCCGCTGGCGGTGATGCAGGGCAGTCTGGAGCGACTGCTGATGCTGACATCTGGTCCGGACTGAAGGACCTGACAACGATTACGGACATGTCGTCTACTGTCACTGCATATGATTCTCTCACCATTGAAAGAATGGTGGAGGATTATATGAGTGACCGCATCCAAGTAGGCACGTCACACAGTCCGTACTTATACTGGCAGGAAAAAGAGGCAATTTGGAGGCCCTTGCACAAACTGGCTTTATTCTACCTAAGTTGCCCTCCCACAAGTGTGTACTCCGAAAGAGTGTTTAGTGCCGCCGCTCACCTTGTCAGCAATCGGCGTACGAGGTTACATCCAGAAAATGTGGAGAAGATGATGTTCATTAAAATGAATTATAATCAATTCCTCCGTGGAGACATTGACCAGCAGCAATTGCCTCCACAAAGTACACAGGGAGCTGAGATGGTGGATTCCAGTGGGGACGAATTGATAATCTGTGAGGAGGGGGATGTACACGGTGATATATCGGAGGATGATGATGAGGTGGACATCTTGCCTCTGTAGAGCCAGTTTGTGCAAGGAGAGATTAATTGCTTCTTTTTTGGTGGGGGTCCAAACCAACCCGTCATTTCAGTCACAGTCGTGTGGCAGACCCGGTCACTGAAATGATGGGTTGGTTAAAGTGTGCATGTCCTGTTTATACAACATAAGGGTGGGTGGGAGGGCCCAAGGACAATTCCATCTTGCACCTCTTTTTTCTTTAATTTTTCTTTGCGTCATGTGCTGTTTGGGGAGGGTTTTTTGGAAGGGACATCCTGCGTGACACTGCAGTGACACTCCTACATGGGCCCGGTGTTTGTGTCGGCCACTAGGGTCGCTTATCTTACTCACACAGCTACCTCATTGCGCCTCTTTTTTTCTTTGCGTCATGTGCTGTTTGGGGAGGGTTTTTTGGAAGGGACATCCTGCGTGACACTGCAGTGACACTCCTAGATGGGCCCGGTGTTTGTGTCGGCCACTAGGGTCGCTTATCTTACTCACACAGCTACCTCATTGCGCCTCTTTTTTTCTTTGCGTCATGTGCTGTTTGGGGAGGGTTTTTTGGAAGGGACATCCTGCGTGACACTGCAGTGACACTCCTAGATGGGCCCGGTGTTTGTGTCGGCCACTAGGGTCGCTTAGCTTAGTCATCCAGCGACCTAGGTGCAAATTTTAGGACTAAAAATAATATTGTGAGGTGTGAGGTATTCAGAATAGACTGAAAATGAGTGTAAATTATGGTTTTTGAGGTTAATAATACTTTGGGATCAAAATGACCCCCAAATTCTATGATTTAAGCTGTTTTTTAGTGTTTTTTGAAAAAAACACCCGAATCCAAAACACACCCGAATCCGACAAAAAAAATTCGGTGAGGTTTTGCCAAAACGCGGTCGAACCCAAAACACGGCCGCGGAACCGAACCCAAAACCAAAACACAAAACCCGAAAAATTTCCGGCGCTCATCTCTAGTTTATAGTATAAAAAAAAAGACACCACAGGTATACAATGTAGATGGATGGATAGTATACTTATGGACGACGAGTGACGACACAGAGGTAGGTACAGCAGTGGCCTACCGTACTGCTATATACAGTATAATGGACCTGGTGGACACTGTCAGCAGACTGCGTTTATAGTATAAAAAAAAGACACCACAGGTATACAATGTAGATGGATGGATAGTATACTTATGGACGACGAGTGACGACACAGAGGTAGGTACAGCAGTGGCCTACCGTACTGCTATATACAGTATAATGGACCTGGTGGACACTGTCAGCAGACTGCGTTTATAGTATAAAAAAAAAGACACCACAGGTATACAATGTAGATGGATGGATAGTATACTTATGGACGACGAGTGACGACACAGAGGTAGGTACAGCAGTGGCCTACCGTACTGCTATATACAGTATAATGGACCTGGTGGACACTGTCAGCAGACTGCGTTTATAGTATAAAAAAAAAGACACCACAGGTATACAATGTAGATGGATGGATAGTATACTTATGGACGACGAGTGACGACACAGAGGTAGGTACAGCAGTGGCCTACCGTACTGCTATATACAGTATAATGGACCTGGTGGACACTGTCAGCAAACTGCGTTTATAGTGTAAAAAAAAAAGACACCACAGGTATACAATGTAGATGGATGGATAGTATACTTATGGACGACGAGTGACGACACAGAGGTAGGTACAGCAGTGGCCTACCGTACGGCTATATACAGTATAATGGACCTGGTGGACACTGTCAGCAGACTGCGTTTATAGTATAAAAAAAAAAGACACCACAGGTATACAATGTAGATGGATGGATAGTATACTTATGGACGACGAGTGACGACACAGAGGTAGGTACAGCAGTGGCCTACCGTACTGCTATATACAGTATAATGGACCTGGTGGACACTGTCAGCAGACTGCGTTTATAGTATAAAAAAAAAAAGACACCACAGGTATACAATGTAGATGGATGGATAGTATACTTATGGACGACGAGTGACGACACAGAGGTAGGTACAGCAGTGGCCTACTGTACTGCTATATACAGTATAATGGACCTGGTGGACACTGTCAGCAGACTGCGTTTATAGTATAAAAAAAAAAGACACCACAGGAGTGTTTTTTCAGGCAGACAAACGTATACTGGTGGTCACTGTCAGCAAAACTGTGCACTGTACTCCTGCTATAGCTGCTCCCCAGTCCCCACAATTAAGCAGTGTGAGCACTCAGCACAGATATATCATGCAGCACACTGAGGACAGATATGGTATGGAGCGTTTTTTTCAGGCAGAGAACGGATAAAAAACTGGTGGTCACTATTCGCAAAACTCTGCACTGTACTCCTCCTAACAGCTGCTCCCCAATCCTCCCCACAATAAGCTAAGCAATCAGATCAACTGTGTAGTATATAACTATATAAACGGAGAGGACGCCAGCCACGTCCTCTCCCTATCAATCTCAATGCACGTGTGAAAATGGCGGCGACGCGCGGCTGCTTATATAGAATCCGAATCTCGCGAGAATCCGACAGCGGGATGATGACGTTCGGGCGTGCTCGGGTTAACCGAGCCATACGGGAGAATCCGAGTATGGCTCGGACCCGTCTAAAAAGGGTGAAGTTCGGGGGGTTCGGTTTCTCGGAAACCGAACCCGCTCATCACTAATATATACTGTAGGCTCTTTATCCATTTAGACAGCTCTAAATGGAGATTACCCATCTGTCTGAAATTACCTGCCTGTTATTAGAAATCTAAAACTTAGAAAACTTTTCAAGTCACTTCGGCGCCCCATACAACGAGGCACCCTAGACTGTTGCCTGGTCCCCTAATTACAACCATCTTTTCCCACTTCAGTTATTATCACATTTCAGATGTTATATATATATATATATATATATATATATATATATATATATATATACAGTTAGATAGATATACTGTATCTATCTATCTATTTATCTATCTATATCATATCTATCTATCTACCTATAACATATATACCTATCTGCATCATTGTCTATCTTTCTATCTATCTATCTAGCTCGTATCTATATAATATAGGCCCTCATTCCGAGTTGATCGCTCGCAAGGCGAATTTAGCAGAGTTGCTCACGCTAAGCCTACGCCTACTGGGAGTGTATCTTAGCTTCTTAAAATTGCGACCGATGTATTCGCAATATTGCGATTTCAAACTACTTAGCAGTTTCAGAGTAGCTTCAGACTTACTCGGCATCTGCGATCAGTTCAGTGCTTGTCGTTCCTGGTTTGACGTCATAAACACACCCAGCGTTCGCCCAGACACTCCCCCGTTTCTCCGGCCACTCCTGCGTTTTTTCCAGAAACGGTAGCGTTTTTATCCACACGCCCCTAAAACGCCGTGTTTCCGCCCAGTAACACCCATTTCCTGTCAATCACACTACGTTCGCCGGAGCGAAGAAAAAGCCGTGAGTAAAAATACTATCTTCATTGTAAAATTACTTGGCGCAGTCGCAGTGCGAATATTGCGCATGCGTACTAAGCGGAATTTCACTGCGATGTGATGAAAATTACCGAGCGAACGACTCGGAATGAGGGCCCTAATATATACCTATCTGCATCATTATCTATCTATCTATCTATCTATCTATCTATCTATCTATCTATCTATCTATCTATGTATCTATCTATCTATCTATCTAATATCTATATCATATCTATCTATCTATCTATCCTTGGGTGCTGTTTTATCACTGAAACTTGTGTATGATAAATGTTGCTCCAGCCAATCAGCTCCCAATTGCCACTTTTGTAAACACATGACAGTTGGGAGCTGATTGGCTGTAGCACCATTTAAAACTTTTAAAACTCATTGCGTAGGATAAAACTCATTGATAAATCAGCCAAGTTAACGCCACTTTTGACAAACTATGGGGGTCATTCCGAGTTGATCGTAGCTGTGCTAAATTTAGTAAAGCTACGATCAGTCACTCAGACATGTGGGGGGGGGATGTCCAGCACAGGGCTAGTCCGCCCTGAATGTTAGTGCCGGCCTCCCTCCCGCAGAAGTGCAAAGGCATCGCACAGCGGCGATGCCTTTGCATTTCAAGAGTAGCTCCCGACCAGCTTTAGCGTGCTGATGCGTATGATGTCATGCAGCCACTGGTGACCGCTCCCCGCACGGCCGGACCGCTCCCACAAAACGGCAGCCAAACGCCGCCATTCCGCCTCCTCCCGCCCAGCGACCACCTCTGCCTGTCAATCAGGCAGAGGCGATCGCAGCCCAGCTACGGCCTTCGGCCGTCTGGCATGCGCTGGCGCACTACGGCGGCAGCGCATACGCAGTGGGTACCCGTTCGCTCGGCTGCGATAAAAAGCAGCGAGCGAACGGGTCAGAATGACCCCCTATACACGCTAGCCACTAACTTACAATAATAGATTATTGGCGCCGGTGATGGTGGGGCGACATGGAAGTCCTCTAGGATTAGGAGGTGTACTAGAGTGACTGTGATATTAGCTAGAATGTATTTTTACCTTTATGGTCCATATAGGAACATTTTAATTGTGGGGTTCAGTGGATCTTGAAAATATTTCCCCCCACAAGGGTACATACACACTCGCATCTGTGCTCCGCATTCTCCTTCACCCTCCAATCTGTGTGCTGGAAATTTGGCAATGTTGGGGAGTACTGCATCAGGACAGGACGCTATTGTAAACACTGGCGCAGCTACTGCGTTTCTCAGATCATTGTACACACGTTTTATACTGCATATGGCTGTCATCAATTACTACTTCCTTTATCTAAATGGTGATATTAGATTGGAAGCTCAACAGGGGAGGGCATCTGCGTGTGAGCTTATATGTACATTACGACTCACTTTTACACACCTTATGAAGAGTTTGCAGATTGCCGCGTCGTCTGTATGTCTCCTCTGGAGCTGCCCCTATTGCTCCACACAACAGCTGACGAGTCATTTATAATCCAGTTACCGGTACGGAGTTAATTTATTCCTCCTGATGAATTCCAGCAAAATAAAATGTTCCAGTAAATCAAATGTTTGAAACCTACACGGGGTCAGCGTTCAATTAAAGGTTGTGGTTTTAAAAGGCATTTCATTAAAAACAACATTATCTACTTAGCGTTTTATAAAGTGACATCTGTCCAGGTTACATTTACTGCAGCGTATAACAGAAAATATCTTCACCACTGTTTTCTGACAGAGATTCATAGACGAATCTACAGAGCAAGATCCCAGTTATGTGACAGATGTTTTTATTTTTCGGTCAGTTTTTACTATTTATACAGTAAAAGGATATTTAGGGGGATATCCAATTATCCCCGTTAAAACATCGGGTCCGAAAAACGTGCGTTTTCGGCCGTTTATTGGACTTTTTTCCGATGTTTCACCGATTTTTTTTTTACAGGCTATCCAGTTAGATCGCCTGTAAAAAAAAAAACTTTCTCCCGAAAACACACAGGTTCAGTGAAACCTGTGTGTTTTCGGGTGAAATAGACCCGTTTTCGGACAAAAACAGGCTGTTTTCCAGGGATTCTGCTTCGCCTGCCGGAGGCAGGTGAAATAAAATCCCTGATAAGCCGTGGCACGCGCCAGCTTATCGGGGCTAATTAGATAGCCCCGGAAAAAAAACGAAGCTAATTGGATATCTCCGTAAGGGGATATCCCGGAAAACAGAATCCCCGGAAAACAGCCTGTTTTCGTCCTAAAACGGGACTGTTTCACCTGAAAACACACAGGTTTCACAAGTCCGATAAACGGCCGAACATGGCCGTTTTTCGGACCCGATGTTTTAACGGGGATAATTGGATATCCCCCTAAGTTTTCTAAGACCTATAGGAGGGAATTCAATTCTCTTTGTGTGGATGTAACTACCGGGTTAAGTGCCCAGAGCTATTTAAATTAATGCGTTTGGTAACATGAACACGACTAAACCCCAGCCTTTAGTTGAGGGAAAACGGCATCTCTCGGCTTAAGTACCGGCACGTGATCCTGTTACCGCACGCTGTAACTCTGCGACTAGACCCGAGGCACTAGTTAGTGCAGTTTTCTGCTAGTCGCGGGCTTACTGCATGGGAAATTGAATAGTTCACTGGAACGTGGGCAGGATGTGGAGGGGGGGGGGAGGGGGGGCTACTCTTCCGGGGGTGCAGGGGACTACATGAAAAATTTGAAGTCTCCTGTAGGCAAATATGCACATAGAGCCTTATTCAGGGTTAGGTGCAAAAAAAAGGAGCAATTTGCACCTTGGTAAAACCACGTGGGGCAGATTTCAAATGTGCAGAGAGATTTAGAGTCTCCTGGCTTAACTCTAAAGTTTAGTATGAAAACAAAGCTGTCCAGTACGCGTGTGGTATAGAACATCTACAGTGAAAAGACAGTCATTAGGTCAACCCCATATGGTCGACATGCATGGGTTAAAAGGTCGACATGAAAAAGGTAGATACAAAATTGGCCAACACACGTTTTTTTTATTTATTTTTTGTTTCATTTTGTTTGTTTAACCATGTATGAGCGAAATTAGTAGAAACATGTACCCTTGCCACGCTTCGGCCAGGTTACTACTCCCAATCGTAGTCCACGTGGATGGTAATTGTACCTGTCGACCTATTGCCTGTTTATCTAACAACTGTCTATCCATAGTCCAGAATCCGTACAATATTTGTTCTCTGCAATTCATAGATCCAATGTATTTGTACCCCTTGTATTGCACTATGGTTTGTTCCAGGAACAAATTGCTCATTGTTTGACACTTTTTTTAATTGCTCTTAATCCTAAACCAGGCCGTTACTGATTTAGTTTGCCGATAATGAATAAGAAGGACAAATGATCCACACACTGGAAGGAATTGAACTATCAGAACATCTGTATCACTTAAAGGGGTTTTCCACTATAAATACAAAGGGTGGGATTCAATTCTTTTCACTCCTTTCCACACACGTTCTGTTTCTGCCCTTGGGGGCATGGTATTATTATTTCAGCTTGCTACCCTTAGAGTAGCAAGGCAACCAACCCTTTACTCGGCTAAACCTGATTACTACGGGCATGATATGTGCGATAACGGGGATCATTTTAGACAGGAGATTGGGCGTGATATATCATTTGAATTCCACCCAAATTGTACTATACCTTCCCCTCCCGGCGGTCGACCAGGGGCCCCCACACACACTAGGGTCCCCCCAAGGCCACAATCTGTTACCTCCTAAAGGCACCCAGCCACCTACCCGCCTAAGGGGTCTATGTACTAAGCCTTCGATGGAGATAAAGTGGAGAGAGTTAAAGTACAAACCAACCAGCTCCTGTCATTTTTCAAACCCAGCCTGTTACATGGCAGTTAGGAGCTGAATGCCTGGTACTTTATCTCCGTCCACTTTATCACTCACCACTTTCTGCAATTACTCTGCTGTCACTAGACACTGTTCAGATTCTGTACTCGAGTCTGGAGCCAGTGCAGTATGGGTGAGGTACAGTGGTCAGATTCCAGACTCTGGAGAGAGAGCAGTATGGGTGAGGTACAGCAGTCGGATTCCAGACTCTGGAGAGAGAGCAGTATGGGTGAAGTACAGCGGTCAGATTCCGGACTCTGGAGACAGAGCAGTATGGGTGAGGTACAGCGGTCAGATTCCAGACTCTGGAGACAGAACAGTATGGGTGAGGTACAGCAGTCAGATTCCAGACTCTGGAGACAGAGCAGTATGTGTGAGGTACAGCGGTCAGATTCCGGACTCTGGAGACAGAGCAGTATGGGTGAAGTACAGCAGTCAGATTCCAGACTCTGGAGACAGAGCAGTATGGGTGAGGTACAGCGGTCAGATTCCGGACTCTGGAGACAGAGCAGTATGGGTGAGGTACAGCAGTCAGATTCCAGACCCTGGAGACAGAACAGTATGGGTGAGGTACAGCAGTCAGATTCCAGACTCTGGAGACAGAGCAGTATGGGTGAGGTACAGCGGTCAGATTCCGGACTCTGGAGACAGAGCAGTATGGGTGAAGTACAGCAGTCAGACTCCAGACTCTGGAGACAGAGCAGTATGGGTGAGGTACAGCGGTCAGATTCCGGACTCTGGAGACAGAACAGTATGGGTGAGTTACAGCAGTCAGATTCCAGACTCTGGAGACAGAGCAGTATGGGTGAGGTACAGCGGTCAAATTCCGGACTCTGGAGACACTGCAGTATGGGTGAGGTACAGTGGTCAGATTCCGGACTCTGGAGACAGAGCAGTATGGGTGAGGTACAGCAGTCGGATTCCAGACTCTGGAGAGAGAGCAGTATGGGTGAAGTACAGCGGTCAGATTCCGGACTCTGGAGACAGAGCAGTATGGGTGAGGTACAGTGGTCAGATTCCGGACTCTGGAGACAGAGCAGTATGGGTGAGGTACAGCGGTCAGATTCCGGACTCTGGAGACAGAGCAGTATGGGTGAGGTACAGCGGTCAGATTCCAGACTCTGGAGACAGAACAGTATGGGTGAGGTACAGCAGTCAGATTCCAGACTCTGGAGACAGAGCAGTATGGGTGAGGTACAGCGGTCAGATTCTGGACTCTGGAGACACTGCAGTATGGGTGAGGTACAGCGGTCAGATTCCGGACTCTGGAGACAGTGCAGTGTGGGTGAGGTACAGCGGTCAGATTCCGGACTCTGGAGACAGTGCAGTATCGGTGAGGTACAGCGGTCAGATTCCGGACTCTGCAGAGAGAGCAGTATGGGTGAGGTACAGCTGTCATTTTCCGGACTCTGGAGACAGAGCAGTATGGGTGAGGTACAGCGGTCAGATTCCGGACTCTGGAGACAGTGCAGTATCGGTGAGGTACAGCGGTCAGATTCCGGACTCTGCAGAGAGAGCAGTATGGGTGAGGTACAGCGGTCAGGTTCCGGACTCTGGAGACAGAGCAGTATGGGTGATGTACAGCGGTCAGATTCCGGACTCTGGAGACAGAGCAGTATGGGTGATGTACAGCGGTCAGATTCCGGACTCTGGAGACAGAGCAGTATGGGTGAGGTACAGCGGTCAGATTCCGGACTATGGAGACAGAGCAGTATGGGTGAGGTACAGCGGTCAGATTATGGACTCTGGAGACACTGCAGTATGGGTGAGGTACAGCGGTCAGATTCCGGACTCTGGAGACAGAGCAGTATGGGTGAGGTACAGCGGACAGATTCCGGACTCTGGAGACAGTGCAGTATGGGTGAGGTACAGCGGACAGATTCCGGACTCTGGAGACAGAGCAGTATGGGTGAGGTACAGCGGTCAGATACCGGACTATGGAGACAGTGCAGTATGGGTGAGGTACAGCGGTCAGATTCCGGAATCTGGAGAGAGAGCAGTATGGGTGAGGTACAGCGGTCAGGTTCCGGACTCTGGAGACAGAGCAGTATGGATGAGGTACAGCGGTCAGATTCCGGACTCTGGAGACAGAGCAGTATGGGTGAGGTACAGCGGTTAGATTCCGGACTCTGGAGAGAGAGCAGTATGGGTGAGGTACAGCGGTCAAATTCCGGACTCTGGAGACAGAGCAGTATGGGTGAAGTACAGCGGTCAGATTCCGGACTCTGGAGACAGAGCAGTATGGGTGAGGTACAGTGGTCAGGTTCCGGACTCTGGAGACAGAGCAGTATGTGTGAGATACAGCGTCAGATTCTGGACTCTGGAGACAGAGCAGTATGGGTGATGTACAGCGGTCAGATTCCGGACTCTGGAGACAGAGCAGTATGGGTGATGTACAGCGGTCAGATTCCGGACTCTGGAGACAGAGCAGTATGTGTGAGGTACAGCGGTCAGATTTCGGACTCTGGAGACAGAGCAGTATGGCTGAGGTACAGTGGTCAGATTCCGGACTCTGGAGACACTGCAGTATGGGTGAGGTACAGCGGTCAGATTCCGGACCCTGGAGACACTGCAGTATGGGTGAGGTACAGCGGTCAGATTCTGGACTCTGGAGAAAGAGCAGTATGGGTGAGGTACAGCGGTCAGATTCCGGACTCTGGAGAGAGCGCAGTATGGGTGAGGTACAGCGGTCTGGTTCCGGACTCTGGAGACAGAGCAGTATGGGTGAGGTACAGTGGTCAGATTCCGGACTCTGGAGACAGAGCAGTATGGGTGAGGTACAGCGGTCAGATTCCGGACTCTGGAGACAGAGCAATATGGGTGAGGTAAAGTGGTCAGATTCCGGACTCTGGAGACAGAGCAGTATGGGTGAGGTAAAGTGGTCAGATTCCGGACTCTGGAGACAGAGCAGTATGGGTGAGGTACAGTGGTCAGATTCCGGACTCTGGAGACAGAGCAGTATGGGTGAGGTACAGTGGTCAGATGTCAGATTCTGGACTCTGGAGACAGAGCAGTATGGGTGAGGTAAAGTGGTCAGATTCCGGACTCTGGAGACAGAGCAGTATGGGTGAGGTACAGTGGTCAGATGTCAGATTCTGGACTCTGGAGACAGAGCAGTATGGGTGAGGTATAGTGGTCAGATGTCAGATTCTGGACTCTGGAGACAGAGCAGTATGGGTGAGGTACAGCGGTCAGATTCCGGACTCTGGAGACAGAGCAGTATGGGTGAGGTACAATGGTCAGATGTCAGATTCCGGACTCTGGAGTCAGAGTAGTATGGGTGGAGTACAGCGGTCAGATTCCGGACTCTGGAGACAGAGCAGTATGGGTGAGGTAAAGTGGTCAGATTCCGGACTCTGGAGACAGAGCAGTATGGGTGAGGTACAGTGGTCAGATGTCAGATTCTGGACTCTGGAGACAGAGCAGTATGGGTGAGGTACAGCGGTCAGATTCCGGACTCTGGAGACAGAGCAGTATGGGTGAGGTACAGCGGTCAGGTTCCGGACTCTGGAGACAGAGCAGTATGGGTGAGGTACAGCGGTCAGATTCCGGACTCTGGAGACAGAGCAGTATGGGTGAGGAACAGCGGTCAGATTCCGGACTGTGGAGACAGAGCAGTATGGGTGAGGTACAGTGGTCAGATTCCGGACTCTGGAGTCAGAGTAGTATGGGTGAAGTACAGCGGTCAGATTCCGGACTCTGGAGACAGAGCAGTATGGGTGAGGTACAGCGGTCAGATTCCGGACTCTGGAGACAGAGCAGTATGGGTGAGGTACAGTGGTCAGATTCCGGACTCTGGAGACAGAGCAGTATGGGTGAGGTACAGCAGTCAGATTCCAGACTCTGGAGACAGAGCAGTATGTGTGAGGTACAGCGGTCAGATTCCGGACTCTGGAGACAGAGCAGTATGGGTGAAGTACAGCAGTCAGATTCCAGACTCTGGAGACAGAGCAGTATGGGTGAGGTACAGCAGTCAGATTCCAGACTCTGGAGACAGAGCAGTATGGGTGAGGTACAGCGGTCAGATTCCGGACTCTGGAGACAGAGCAGTATGGGTGAAGTACAGCAGTCAGACTCCAGACTCTGGAGACAGAGCAGTATGGGTGAGGTACAGCGGTCAGATTCCGGACTCTGGAGACAGAGCAGTATGGGTGAGGTACAGCAGTCAGATTCCAGACTCTGGAGACAGAACAGTATGGGTGAGTTACAGCAGTCAGATTCCAGACTCTGGAGACAGAGCAGTATGGGTGAGGTACAGCGGTCAAATTCCGGACTCTGGAGACACTGCAGTATGGGTGAGGTACAGTGGTCAGATTCCGGACTCTGGAGACAGAGCAGTATGGGTGAGGTACAGCAGTCGGATTCCAGACTCTGGAGAGAGAGCAGTATGGGTGAAGTACAGCGGTCAGATTCCGGACTCTGGAGACAGAGCAGTATGGGTGAGGTACAGTGGTCAGATTCCGGACTCTGGAGACAGAGCAGTATGGGTGAGGTACAGCGGTCAGATTCCGGACTCTGGAGACAGAGCAGTATGGGTGAGGTACAGCGGTCAGATTCCAGACTCTGGAGACAGAACAGTATGGGTGAGGTACAGCAGTCAGATTCCAGACTCTGGAGACAGAGCAGTATGGGTGAGGTACAGCGGTCAGATTCCGGACTCTGGAGACACTGCAGTATGGGTGAGGTACAGCGGTCAGATTCCGGACTCTGGAGACAGTGCAGTGTGGGTGAGGTACAGCGGTCAGATTCCGGACTCTGGAGACAGTGCAGTATCGGTGAGGTACAGCGGTCAGATTCCGGACTCTGCAGAGAGAGCAGTATGGGTGAGGTACAGCTGTCATTTTCCGGACTCTGGAGACAGAGCAGTATGGGTGAGGTACAGCGGTCAGATTCCGGACTCTGGAGACAGTGCAGTATCGGTGAGGTACAGCGGTCAGATTCCGGACTCTGCAGAGAGAGCAGTATGGGTGAGGTACAGCGGTCAGGTTCCGGACTCTGGAGACAGAGCAGTATGGGTGATGTACAGCGGTCAGATTCCGGACTCTGGAGACAGAGCAGTATGGGTGATGTACAGCGGTCAGATTCCGGACTCTGGAGACAGAGCAGTATGGGTGAGGTACAGCGGTCAGATTCCGGACTATGGAGACAGAGCAGTATGGGTGAGGTACAGCGGTCAGATTATGGACTCTGGAGACACTGCAGTATGGGTGAGGTACAGCGGTCAGATTCCGGACTCTGGAGACAGAGCAGTATGGGTGAGGTACAGCGGACAGATTCCGGACTCTGGAGACAGTGCAGTATGGGTGAGGTACAGCGGACAGATTCCGGACTCTGGAGACAGAGCAGTATGGGTGAGGTACAGCGGTCAGATACCGGACTATGGAGACAGTGCAGTATGGGTGAGGTACAGCGGTCAGATTCCGGAATCTGGAGAGAGAGCAGTATGGGTGAGGTACAGCGGTCAGGTTCCGGACTCTGGAGACAGAGCAGTATGGGTGAGGTACAGCGGTCAGATTCCGGACTCTGGAGACAGAGCAGTATGGGTGAAGTACAGCGGTTAGATTCCGGACTCTGGAGAGAGAGCAGTATGGGTGAGGTACAGCGGTCAGATTCCGGACTCTGGAGACAGAGCAGTATGGGTGAGGTACAGCGGTCAAATTCCGGACTCTGGAGACAGAGCAGTATGGGTGAAGTACAGCGGTCAGATTCCGGACTCTGGAGACAGAGCAGTATGGGTGAGGTACAGTGGTCAGGTTCCGGACTCTGGAGACAGAGCAGTATGTGTGAGATACAGCGACAGATTCTGGACTCTGGAGACAGAGCAGTATGGGTGATGTACAGCGGTCAGATTCCGGACTCTGGAGACAGAGCAGTATGGGTGATGTACAGCGGTCAGATTCCGGACTCTGGAGACAGAGCAGTTTGTGTGAGGTACAGCGGTCAGATTTCAGACTCTGGAGACAGAGCAGTATGGCTGAGGTACAGTGGTCAGATTCCGGACTCTGGAGACACTGCAGTATGGGTGAGGTACAGCGGTCAGATTCCGGACCCTGGAGACACTGCAGTATGGGTGAGGTACAGCGGTCAGATTCTGGACTCTGGAGAAAGAGCAGTATGGGTGAGGTACAGCGGTCAGATTCCGGACTCTGGAGAGAGCGCAGTATGGGTGAGGTACAGCGGTCAGGTTCCGGACTCTGGAGACAGAGCAGTATGGGTGAGGTACAGTGGTCAGATTCCGGACTCTGGAGACAGAGCAGTATGGGTGAGGTACAGCGGTCAGATTCCGGACTCTGGAGACAGAGCAGTATGGGTGAGGTACAGTGGTCAGATTCCGGACTCTGGAGACAGAGCAGTATGTGTGAGATACAGCGTCAGATTCTGGACTCTGGAGACAGAGCAGTATGGGTGATGTACAGCGGTCAGATTCCGGACTCTGGAGACAGAGCAGTATGGGTGATGTACAGCGGTCAGATTCCGGACTCTGGAGACAGAGCAGTATGTGTGAGGTACAGCGGTCAGATTCCGGACTCTGGAGACAGAGCAGTATGGGTGATGTACAGCGGTCAGATCCCGGACTCTGGAGACAGAGCAGTATGGGTGATGTACAGCGGTCAGATTCCGGACTATGGAGACAGAGCAGTATGGGTGAGGTACAGCAGTCAGATTCCGGACTCTGGAGAGTGGTCAGATTCCGGACTCTGGAGACAGAGCAGTATGGGTGAGGTACAGCGGTCAGATTCCGGACTCTGGAGACAGAGCAGCATGGGTGAGGTACAGTGGTCATGTTCCGGACTCTGGAGACAGAGCAGTATGGGTGAGGTACAGCGGTCAGATTCCGGACTCTGGAGACAGAGCAGTATGGGTGAGGTACAGCGGTCAGATTCCGGACTCTGGAGACAGAGCAGTATGGGCGAGGTACAGCGGTCAGATTCCAGACTCTGGAGACAGAGCAGTATGGGTGACGTACAGCGGTCAGATTCCGGACTCTGGAGACAGAGCAGTATGGGTGAGGTAAAGTGGTCAGATTGCGGACTCTGGAGACAGAGCAGTATGGGTGAGGTACAGCGGTCAGATTCCGGACTCTGGAGACAGAGCAATATGGGTGAGGTAAAGTGGTCAGATTCCTGACTCTGGAGACAGAGCAGTATGGGTGAGGTAAAGCGGTCAGATTCCGGACTCTGGAGACAGAGCAGTATGGGTGAGGTACAGCGGTCAGATTCCGGACTCTGGTGACAGAGCAGTATGGGTGAGGTACAGTGGTCATGTTCCGGACTCTGGAGACAGAGCAGTATGGGTGAGGTACAGCGGTCAGATTCCGGACTCTGGAGACAGAGCAGTATGGGCGAGGTACAGCGGTCAGATTCCGGACTCTGGAGACAGAGCAGTATGGGCGAGGTACAGCGGTCAGATTCCAGACTCTGGAGACAGAGCAGTATGGGTGACGTACAGCGGTCAGATTCCGGACTCTGGAGACAGAGCAGTATGGGTGAGGTAAAGTGGTCAGATTGCGGACTCTGGAGACAGAGCAGTATGGGTGAGGTACAGCGGTCAGATTCCGGACTCTGGAGACAGAGCAATATGGGTGAGGTAAAGTGGTCAGATTCCGGACTCTGGAGACAGAGCAGTATGGGTGAGGTACAGTGGTCAGATGTCAGATTCTGGACTCTGGAGACAGAGCAGTATGGGTGAGGTATAGTGGTCAGATGTCAGATTCTGGACTCTGGAGACAGAGCAGTATGGGTGAGGTACAGCGGTCAGATTCCGGACTCTGGAGACAGAGCAGTATGGGTGAGGTACAGTGGTCAGATGTCAGATTCCGGACTCTGGAGTCAGAGTAGTATGGGTGGAGTACAGCGGTCAGATTCCGGACTCTGGAGACAGAGCAGTATGGGTGAGGTAAAGTGGTCAGATTCCGGACTCTGGAGACAGAGCAGTATGGGTGAGGTACAGTGGTCAGATGTCAGATTCTGGACTCTGGAGACAGAGCAGTATGGGTGAGGTACAGCGGTCAGATTCCGGACTCTGGAGACAGAGCAGTATGGATGAGGTACAGCGGTCAGATTCCGGACTCTGGAGACAGAGCAGTATGGGTGAGGAACAGCGGTCTGATTCCGGACTGTGGAGACAGAGCAGTATGGGTGAGGTACAGTGGTCAGATTCCGGACTCTGGAGTCAGAGTAGTATGGGTGAAGTACAGCGGTCAGATTCCGGACTCTGGAGACAGAGCAGTATGGGTGAGGTACAGCGGTCAGATTCCGGACTCTGGAGACAGAGCAGTATGGGTGAGGTACAGTGGTCAGATTCCGGACTCTGGAGACAGAGCAGTATGGGTTAGGTACAGCGGTCAGATTCCGGACTCTGGAGACAGAGCAGTATGGATGAGGTACAGTGGTCAGATTCCGGACTCTGGAGACAGAGCAGTATGGGTGATGTACAGTGGTCATGTTCCGGACTCTGGAGACAGAGCAGTATGGGTGAGGTACAGCGGTCAGGTTCCGGACTCTGGAGACAGAGCAGTATGGGTGAGGTACAGCGGTCAGATTCCGGACTCTGGAGACAGAGCAGTATGGGTGAGGTACAGCGGTCAGATTCCGGACTCTGGAGACAGAGCAGTATGGGTGAGGTACAGCGGTCAGATTCCAGACTCTGGAGACAGTGCAGTATGGGTGAGGTAAAGTGGTCAGATTGCGGACTCTGGAGACAGAGCAGTATGGGTGAGGTACAGTGGTCAGATTGCGGACTCTGGAGACAGAGCAGTATGGGTGAGGTAAAGTGGTCAGATTCCGGACTCTGGAGACAGAGCAGTATGGGTGAGGTAAAGTGGTCAGATTCCGGACTCTGGAGACAGAGCAGTATGGGTGAGGTAAAGTGGTCAGATTCCGGACTCTGGAGACAGAGCAGTATGGGTGAGGTACAGTGGTCAGATGGCAGATTCTGGACTCTGGAGACAGAGCAGTATGGGTGAGGTACAGTGGTCAGATGGCAGATTCTGGACTCTGGAGACAGAGCAGTATGGGTGAGGTACAGCGGTCAGATTCCGGACTCTGGAGACAGAGCAGTATGGGTGAGGTACAGCGGTCGGATTCCGGACTCTGGAGACAGAGCAGTATGGGTGAGGTACAGCGGTCAGATTCCGGACTCTGGAGACAGAGCAGTATGGGTGAGGTACAGCGGTCAGATTCCGGACTCTGGAGACAGAGCAGTATGGGTGAGGTATAGTGGTCCGATGTCAGATTCCGGACTCTGGAGTCAGAGTAGTATGGGTGAAGTACAGTGGTCAGATTCCGGACTCTGGAGACAGAGCAGTATGGGTGAGGTACAGCGGTCAGATGTCAGATTCCGGACTCTGGAGACAGAGCAGTATGGGTGAGGTACAGCGGTCAGATGTCAGATTCCGGACTCTGGAGAGAGAGCAGTATGGGTGAGGTACAGCGGTCAGATTCCGGACTCTGAAGAGAGAGCAGTATGGGTGAGGTACAGCGGACAGATTCCGGACTCTGGAGACAGAGCAGTATGGGTGAGGTACAGCGGTCAGATTCCGGACTCTGGAGACAGAGCAGTATGTGTGAGGTACAGCGGTCAGATTCCGGACTCTGGAGACAGAGCAGTATGTGTGAGGTACAGCCGTCAGATTCTGGACTCTGGAGACAGAGCAATATGGGATGATGTACAGAAACTGGTGTATCTATGGGGGTCATTCTGACCTGATCGCTCGCTGTAGTTCATCGCAGTGCAGCGATCAGGTTAGAAGTGCGCATCCGCTGGCGGCTGTCGTTGCCTAGCGATCGCCTCTGCCTGATTGACAGGTAGAGGCGTTCGCTGGATGGCACAGCGGCGTTTGGTTGCCGTTTTATGGGCATGGTCCGGTCAGCGCAGACAACGCTGGACCGTTCGGGGGGCGGGCCGCAGCTGCTGCGTGATGTCACACGCAGCCGCTGCGACCTGGGCAGCAACAAGTAGCTCCCGGCCAGCACGCAAAAGCTTCGCTGGCCTGAAGAGCAAAAGCATTGCTGCTGTGTGATGCTTTTGCACTTCTACGGGAAGGGGGGGACGTGCCTGACATGTGGAGCAGACTAGCCCTGTGCTGGGCATCCCCCCCAGTGTGCCTGAATTAGGCATTATAATGGGTGCAATGCACACAGATCCCTGGGGGCCAGGGCGGCTCACACCACACACCCTGCACCTATGTTTTCATTACTTACCATGCAGAGTCACGCACGACTTCTGATGAAGCTAGGTGACTGAGCCTAGGGAAACGCGTTAAGTGTGAAAGCTGCCACCACCACTATCATCAGTGCTCCACATCATTACGGATCCAGATATGGACTTCTAACAATCAGTTTTGGAACACCTGCTTTGGAATCTTTCCCTGTGGGATATTTACATTACAGCACCGACTGGAGGGACCCAGCTTGAA
This sequence comes from Pseudophryne corroboree, assembly GCF_028390025.1. Classification (NCBI taxonomy): domain Eukaryota; kingdom Metazoa; phylum Chordata; class Amphibia; order Anura; family Myobatrachidae; genus Pseudophryne; species Pseudophryne corroboree. The sequence goes on from NC_086452.1 coordinate 316,795,571, forward strand.
TACAAGTGATACAGCTTGCTTGCTGTTTTCTAAAGCCTCTGGAAGCCTCCGTCCTCACGGGTAACACCAGCTGTACTTTATTTCTTTTTCCCAGGGAACTTTGTCCAGTGTTCTAGTCCGTGATCCATAGTGGACACTCACTAGCAGCACATTCAAATGCTTCACAGCTCCATATATGCCCTTAAACTTTATGTATATATGTGAATTTTATTATTCATTTTATTTGATGTTCAGTAAATAAATTCAAGTATGCTTTTACAATCATCCACAGTTTTCTAATTATTTACTATTGGAGAAACAACCAGCGCCGGCTTTAGTGCTTTTTGTTGTAAAAATTCTATTGGGACTGACAATCCCTTGCTGGCAGCTGTGACAGCGCATCTGGAATTGCTCTCTTTTATCCCCCCCAGTGTGCCTGAATTAGGCATTATAATGGGTGCAATGCACACAGATCCCTGGGGGCCAGGGCGGCTCACACCACACACCCTGCACCTATGTTTTTATTACTTACCATGCAGAGTCACGCACAGAAATCACCGGGAAAATGGCACCGGCATTAAACTATGGGACATCGCTAGGGTCTCCTAGTGACCCTAGTGCTGTCGGCTAGAGAGTAGTGGGTCCGGATGGAGACTGCACACAGGCCTCCTCCTCTCTTGATGCGCCCCTGGGTACAGCAGTCAGGTTCCAGACTCCAGAGACAGAGCACGATGGGCTGAGGTAAGTTAACTGTACTGTGGGAGCGGGATGTGAGGTGTGTGTAGGTGTGGATGCATGAGATCACAATTTTTGGTGGGGACTGACCACAAGTTATGCTAGCCATACATCAGACCAACTTTTCTCCAACACTCCAAACTTCCAACCATCCAACTTGTCTGTTCAACTAAAACAGTGCCCCATACATCTCACCAACTTTTTACCAGTGCTCCACACATCTAACCAACTTTTCATAAGACCAACCAACCTTCCAACTTCTGTCCAACTTGTGATGTCACCGAAGTAGGCGGACAGTGCCTTCCTACAGTTCTTCAGTTTTGTTTTGTTTTTTTCATTTCAAAACATGCAGAATTGTCTTTTTTTCAGTGAAACTGGGCTTTTCTTTCACCACCATACATTTATTAGATTTACTTATTTTTATACTGAACTATGGATACCAGCATGGTTGGGCTGCCAAGGCAAATTATATATTGACCAGGTTCCCAAATCTTTAAGAGGTGGAGACAGATCTAAAAAACTCCTACAACTTGAGTCCCGTTGGATACACACATTAGGCACACTTGCCCCTAAAGGGCTCAATGAAGCCCTTAATCTAAGATGTTTTTTATGAGCAGTTGTTAGGCAAGTGAAGATGATGCAATAATTATTTGCACTGGTAACAACCAGGTTTAATCCCAATAAAAATAATGTGATAGCCTTATGGATACATATTTTACTATGTCACATATATTAGTTCCTATGTCACTAAAAAAATTTTTTCCTATGTTATTAATATTTTTTCTATGCCACTAACATTTATATTTTATTCGTGATTTTAATATGCAGCCTACGGCTCGTTGTATTAATATAACTTATGTTTCACACTTACATCGTTCTGATCACCATAAGATGTATATATGTTTGATTTTTCGTATGGATCAGATCGTCTTATTTATACACCAGTGTTGTTTTGATGCACAATGCAATGGCTGAAAGGAGGCATATTATTATATTTTTTGTTTATATGTTGCTATGGTTTCTTTCTTCCTAGCCACAACGCGTCAGCTGGACGGGCCGGCATGATGTCATTTCCGGTGGGACCGGAAGGACGCGGCCGGAAACCGGGCGACGCGGCTGGAGGCGGCGGGTGTGAGTATTCCCACTTATGTATGTATTTAAACACTGTTTTTTGTTACACACACTTATCCTGACGAAGGGGCTGTGTCCCCGAAACGTAGATCACCTGATTAAAGTCTCTGAAAAGTCTCCGGAGTGCCGCCTCATTACCCTGTTTGTATGACGGAGGACTCTCTCCACGAGGAGGGCACCAGGAGCGGCTGTTTGCTGGCGGAGGGGACCGCAGGAGTGCCGGGTCACTGTGCAGGTTGTATACACCACATAGCACTCGCAGGAGTTGTTGTGGTTTAGACCAAGGCACCATACCAACCCCTGTTTACACCGTGGGATCATATAACCCGCATACCGCACTGGATTTGCGGAGCACTTTTGCACAAGCACGTATCACTTTATATATCACAGCACTATAACATTTTATCTATCCATCATGGCCTTCACAAGTGATCATTTGTTGGAGGGTGCAATGCATTTTCTACAGTGTGATAACTCTGACACACTAAGTTTCAGCGAAGCAGAGGCGGATAACATCCTATTTAAAACACCAGCATTTGACTCAGTGGCTGTGAATACTAGTGAAGATATGTACAGAGAATTGCTTAAACTTCATAAAAGAGAGATTGACTTTAAATATCATGGCATGACTCTATCAGATTATTTTAGAGCCAAGCAGATACCTCGTGGGTTTCGCATACATAATATGCCTACGATAGGGAGATATGACGTAACGTTCTGCAAAAAATGGATCTCGATCCTAAATAAATGCTCTATGGATTTATTACTACTAGTGATCGAGGAGTCCGCACGTGAAATGAATAATGCTAAGCAAAAAATAACAGCTTTTGAATTAGAGCATAAGATCACTGAACTTTCTCCACCAGAATGGCTCCCTAAGTTAAATAGTGATCTGGAAAAATATACGGCAGATCTTATTAAATTCAAAAAGCAAAAATTAGTACGCGTTCAGCAGGACTATGCGCAGCATAGGGTATACCTATGGCTTAACAGCAATAATCCCAGACAGAACCCACAGAGACAGCAACAATATAGGCGACGACAATCAAGACAGCAATATTCTAGCACGTCGGCCAGTGATGCTGAAGAGACCCCGTCTAAAAAAGGTCAGCAGACACAAGATGCCCCTTTAGGGGTACGCACCCGGGCCATACTGGCAGGCCGCGAGGTGCGCCCACGAGGAGAGGGGGGCAGACGTGGAGGAAAGCCAGGTCCCAAAGCAGGGACAAAACCTCCGAGGAGGGGTCGCAATTGATCATCAATCTTTCAACCAAAGTACTGACACCTATAGAAAATAAGGTATTAAGCAAAGGTCTGTCTTTCATCCCTACCAGTTCGATGGACCCGCTACAGTGGAAGATTGAATCGTACAGATTAACGCGTTCACTTAAATTAAAGGAATATTACAATAAGAACATTAATTCTAACTCGTCGTTGGAATCCACCATCCCAGTACAGCTAAAGAAATTAAAGAAATCCACGTTTGAACCCATGTCACAAAATTCGTCTATCAGAACTTTTAGTAGAATGATGGACGGTGTTGGGGAAGAAATATGTGGGAAATCATGTTCTAATATATCCCGGGAAGAATCTGCAGCCCTGAAAAGTCTCGGTAAGAGACAAGACATCATTATTAGGAATGCGGACAAGGGGGGTGCTTTAGTTGTCCTTGATATTGATAAATACAAACATGAATGTGAAAGATTACTGTCTGATACTGATACCTATGGTAGACTGAGCCAAGATCCTACTTGGCAATTTAAGAAAGATTTAGACAGTATGCTTAAAGATGCAGTCGAACAAGGTATCATCACACAGTCTGTCTGTAAAGCCTTATCCATTGATTTTCCTGTTGTACCTGTGTTTTACATAATTCCTAAGGTACATAAAAATCCCCTGGACCCCCCAGGACGACCGATTATATCGGCCAGGGGATCGTTATGTGAGCCTTTATCTGTGTACTGTGATGCTTTTTTACAGCCTTGTATCCAGAACACTAGCACACACCTGAAAGATACTTCTATGTTACTCAGGAAATTTCTAGAAATGGGTAAATTATCTGAACAGATTAGCCTCGCCACCATAGACGTTACGAGCTTATACACATGTATACCGCATGGGGCGGGGCTACAAGCTGTCAGAAGACTAATTACCAATAACCCACTGTACAAAGGTCCTGATATTAATTTTTTCATAGCACTGTTAGAATTCTCCCTAACCCACAATTATTTCCTTTATGATAAGATCTTTTTTCTGCAGCGCACAGGTTGCGCAATGGGATCGGCGGTGGCACCATCCTTCGCCAACTCATATATGTGGGAGGTTGAGAATGATTTATTTTTACACAACAGTGCTATATGTGATAGGATAAGCCTATACTTCCGTTATATAGATGATGTCCTTATATTTTGGAAGGATGATTGGGATGACCTTAAATCACTAGTTTGTACACATAATGCCACAGACAGCCCCATCAAATTAACTTTAACCATTGATGATAAAACCATTAATTTTTTGGATGTCTGCATTACGCTTGAAGAAGGGATGATCAACACATCCATGTTTGTGAAACCTACAGACAGGAATAATGTGTTGAGATATGATAGTTCCCACCCTAAATCTACGATTCGCAGCTTACCGTTTTCCCAATACTTGAGAGTATGTCGCATCACGACTAACCCACATGAGAAGGAGTTAGCCTTACACAACATGACCCTAAGATTCCTAGATAGAGGTTATCCAATTAAACTGTTGATGATAGCACGAAAGAGGGCGCTGAGTCTCACAAGAGAACAACTACTGGAACAAAAACCCCCTAAACAGTTACAGGGCAGATTTCCCTGGGTTACCCGTTTTAATTCTAGTAGTCATCATCTGACAAAAAAGACCAAACAAATCTGGCCCATTGTGGCTACTGATAAGGGGTTGGGTGAGGCATTCCAATCTAAATTATTACCCAGCTATTCTAATAATAGCAGTATAAGAGATATAGTCATGAAAACCGATATCTCTCAATTTAGTGTGGCCAAGGAACATTTTCTTAGCAGAAAAGCGGGATGTTACCGGTGTAGTGGATGCACAACGTGTAGTTATATGACTCCGGGTACGAAATTTTTGCATCCACATACTGGGAAATCATATAACATCAAACAGTATTTATCCTGTGAATCGAAGTTTGTGGTCTACTTACTTACATGCCCATGTGGTTTATCATATGTGGGCAAGACGGATTGTACTTTTAAGATCAGGATGGCACAACACAGGTATGCCATCCGTGAAGCCATAAAAGCGGGTGATAGCGAACAGCCAGTAGCTCGTCATTTTGCTAAAAAACAACATAACATGGCCACTCTCCGTTATAAAATTATTGACCAGGTTCCCAAATCTTTAAGAGGTGGAGACAGATCTAAAAAACTCCTACAACTTGAGTCCCGTTGGATACACACATTAGGCACACTTGCCCCTAAAGGGCTCAATGAAGCCCTTAATCTAAGATGTTTTTTATGAGCAGTTGTTAGGCAAGTGAAGATGATGCAATAATTATTTGCACTGGTAACAACCAGGTTTAATCCCAATAAAAATAATGTGATAGCCTTATGGATACATATTTTACTATGTCACATATATTAGTTCCTATGTCACTAAAAAAAATTTTTCCTATGTTATTAATATTTTTTCTATGCCACTAACATTTATATTTTATTCGTGATTTTAATATGCAGCCTACGGCTCGTTGTATTAATATAACTTATGTTTCACACTTACATCGTTCTGATCACCATAAGATGTATATATGTTTGATTTTTCGTATGGATCAGATCGTCTTATTTATACACCAGTGTTGTTTTGATGCACAATGCAATGGCTGAAAGGAGGCATATTATTATATTTTTTGTTTATATGTTGCTATGGTTTCTTTCTTCCTAGCCACAACGCGTCAGCTGGACGGGCCGGCATGATGTCATTTCCGGTGGGACCGGAAGGACGCGGCCGGAAACCGGGCGACGCGGCTGGAGGCGGCGGGTGTGAGTATTCCCACTTATGTATGTATTTAAACACTGTTTTTTGTTACACACACTTATCCTGACGAAGGGGCTGTGTCCCCGAAACGTAGATCACCTGATTAAAGTCTCTGAAAAGTCTCCGGAGTGCCGCCTCATTACCCTGTTTGTATGACGGAGGACTCTCTCCACGAGGAGGGCACCAGGAGCGGCTGTTTGCTGGCGGAGGGGACCGCAGGAGTGCCGGGTCACTGTGCAGGTTATATATATATATATATATATATATACCAGATGTAGATATTCGGCACTCCCAATGCAGTAAAATGTACAGCTTGCCTGGTGCCCTCCTGAGCTTCAAAAAGCAAACATATCACAAACGATAGGCGGCACTCTAGGACTTTTCAAAAATCAAGAACATACGTGACCCTGTTCTGACAGCTTAACGTTTCAGTTTCGGTCATTTTCAATCCGCCACACTTTGCTGGCGGAATCTAATAAAAAAAATTTAAAAACATGTTTTTTTTGGTGTTTTTTTGGGGGGTAATAGCATATCTATTTATATTAGAAGGGATTAGGTACTTGGTTTGTCTTTTTTGGAGGCACAAGTATTATTTATATATTTTGAAAAAGATTATTATTATTATTATTTTTTTTTTAAATGGAATGGGAAAAACCCGAAAAAAAATAGCGTGGGGTCCCCCCTCCAAAGCATAACCAGCCTCGGGCTCTTCGAGCTGGTCCTGGTTCTAAAAATCCGTGGGAAAAACGGACAGGGGATCCCTCGTATTTTTAAAACCAGCACCGGGCTCTGCGCCTGGTGCTGGTGCAAAAAATACGGGGGACAAAAAGAGTAGGGGTCCTCCGTATTTTTTACACCAGCATCGGGCTCCACTAGCTGGACAGATAATGCCACAGCCGGGGGTCACTTTTATACAGTGCCCTGCGGCCGTGGCATTAAATATCCAACTAGTCACCCCTGGCCGGGGTACCCTGGGGGAGTGGGGACCCCTTCAATCAAGGGGTCCCCCCCCCAGCCACCCAAGGGCCAGGGGTGAAGCCCGAGGCTGTCCCCCCCATCCAAAGGCTGCGGATGGGGGGCTGATAGCCTTGAGAAAATTGAAAGAATATTGTTTTTTTCCAGTAGTACTACAAGTCCCAGCAAGCCTCCCCGCAAGCTGGTACTTGGAGAACCACAAGTACCAGCATGCGGGAGAAAAACGGGCCCACTGGTACTTGTAGTTCTAATGGAAAAAAAATACCCAAATAAAAACAGGAGACACACACCGTGACAGTAAAAATTTATTTCACACATGTCGACACACACATACTTACCTATGTTGACACGAAGCAGTCGGTCCTCTTCTCCAAGTAGAATTCACGGGTACCTGAAAATAAAAGATAATTATACTCACCTGATCCAGGGTCCAGATTATAATCCACGTACTTGGCAAAACAACAAACCGAACACCCGGACCAAACGGACTGAAAGGGGTCCCATGTTTACACATGGGACCCCTTTCCACGAATGCAGAGACACCCGGGCGGGGGGGGGGGGGGCTGAATTACCGGTGCGGGCTGGAGCTGGCCCTGGTGAGCGGGAAGGGGTGCTGCGATCTTGGGGGGCAGTGACTGCAGGAGGGGAGCAGAGGGTGATATGCGGGGGGTGCCACGATTGCGGGTGATATGTGGGGGGTGCCGCGATCGCGGGTAAGCTGCGGGGGGTACCGCGATTGCGGGTGATATGCGGGGGGTGCCACGATTGCGGGTGATGTGCGGGGGGTGCCGCGATCACGGGTAAGCTGCGGGGGGTGCCGCGATTGCGGGTGATATGCGGGGGGTGCCGCGATCGCGGGTAAGCTGCGGGGGGGGTGACGCGATTGCGGGTAAGCTGCGGGTGGGGTGCGGGGGGTGCCGCGATCGCGGGTGGGGTGCGGGGGTGCCGCAACCGCAGGTGGGGTGCCAGTGATCGGGGGGTGGCGTGCGGGGGTGCAGCAATCATGGGTTGGGTGCGGGGGGCGCCGCGATCATGGGGTATCGCGGGAGGGGTGCCACTGCTGGGTGTCCTCCGCTACCACTGCCTGTGGTCTGTTGTGACAGGGGCAGCCCGGCAGCAGTGATGAACTGCCGCAGCTGCCCCTGCACCTCCTCCCGCTCCGCCGCCGCTGCTGAGGGTACCGTTGTGACAGGGGCAGCCCGGCAGCAGTGATGAACTGCCGTAGCTGCCCCTGGTCCTCCTCCCGCTCCGCCGCCGCTGCTGAGGGTCCCGTTGTGACAGGGGCAGCCCGGCAGCAGCGATGTACTGCCCAGTGGCGTGCGGTGAGGTCAGTGGCTGGGGAGGCACAAGTAGCTAACAATCCCCCCCCACGCAATAGCTTGAAAAAAAAAAGTGTAGCCCCCCCTTCAGTGGTGAAACCAGCAGCAGGCAGAACCAGCCAGGGGGGGGGGGGGGGGGGGGGGGGGGGGGGGGGGGGGGGTAATGCCATAGCAGGGGAGACACTCAGTATGGGGTCCCCCTGCCATAGCATTAATCTGACCCCCCCCCAAACTAGTCAGCCCAGGGCTGGTATTCCTCAGAAGTGAGGACCCCAAAAATTTAAAATGGGGTCCCCCTCCCGAGCAATAACCAGCACTGGGCTAATAGTCCAGTGCTATGCCCCACACCCCTGGTGGCGGTGGGTGCGGGGTTCATTGTTAGTATTGTTCTTTACAGGTGGCCTACAGGTCCCAGCAAGCCTGCCCCAGCATGATGGCACTTGGAGAACCACAAGTGCCAGCATGCCCGGACACAAATGGCCCGCTGGCACCTGTAGTCCACCTGCAAAGAATAGTAATATTGTTCTTTACAGGTGGCCTACAGGTCCCAGCAAGCCTGCCCGAGCATGCTGGCATTTGGAGAACCACAAGTGCCAGCATGCCCGGACACAAAGGGCCTGCTGGCACCTGTTGTCCACCTGTAAAGAAAATATTAAAATAAAAACAACCACACAGTCTTTAAAAAAAAAAGTTTATTACACAGGGTCTTCACCTGGGGGCGGCGGCCTTTAAGCTCTTTTGCATGGCCGCCGCCTCCCCAGGGCTTCCGGCGTCTTCACCTGGGGGGCGCCACCTCCACAGGGCTTACAGCGTCTTCCTCCAGCGTCTTCACCAGGGAGGCGGCGGCCATTAAGCTCTTTTGCATGTCCGTAGCCTACCCCAGGACTTCCAGCGTCTTCACCTGGTGGGCGGCGGCTGCTAAGCTCTTTTGCATAGCCGCCGCCCATCCAGGACTTCCGGCATCTTCAGCCTTCAGGAGCTCTTCTCCGCTCCTCCTCCGCCGTCGGACTGACAGCCGCTCCCTCGTGCTGACTTATATAAGTCAGCCAGAGGGGGCGGAGCGATAACGCGGCGAGCCGTGATTGGCTCGCGGCGGCCATCTTCAATTTAAAAAATGACGCTGAGGCGCCATTTTTGAAATGGGTTACCGTTCCGCTGCCAAACTCTGCATCGCCGCCGCCCGCACCTCTGCCGCCACCCACCCTCCGCACCTCCGCTGCCTACCGCCGCTTACACCTCCGCCGCCCGCACCTCCGCCGACACCCGCATCTTCTCCGCCGCGCCCACACAGTGATTGACAGCGGATCCAGTGACAGATCCGCTGGCCAATCACTGTGGCCTCACTGACAGGGACGTGCTTTCATAGGTTGAAAGCACGTCCCTGTATGAAAGCGGCACCTCTAATGGTACCGCTTTCCTAAGTTATTTCAATGGGCTTTTAATGCCCATTGCTAGGCCCCGCCCGCTCCCGCCCCCTGCTCCCCATACCTTTCCCTATCTGACCGGGAGGCACCACGATCGGTGCCTCCCAACCCCATTTAGACAGGGATAATGATTACATTAATATAAAGGAGATACTTATGACACAGAATATGTGTCATAAGTATCTTCTTTATATTATTTTAATCATTAATGACAGGGGAGGCACTGCCTCCCCTGACTGCACGTCCCTGCCTCCGCCGCCACCCACCCTCCGCACCTCCACCGCCTACCGCCACTTACACCTCCGCCGCCTGCACCTCCGCCGTCACCCGCATCTTCTCCGCCGCGCCCACACAGTGATTGACAGCGGATCCAGTGACAGATCCGCTGGCCAATCACTGTGGCCTCACTGACAGGGACGTGCTTTCATAGGTTGAAAGCACGTCCCTGTATGAAAGCGGCACCTCTAATGGTACCGCTTTCCTAAGTTATTTCAATGGGCTTTTAATGCCCATTGCTAGGCCCCGCCCGCTCCCGCCCCCTGCTCCCCATACCTTTCCCTATCTGACCGGGAGGCACCACGATCGGTGCCTCCCAACCCCATTTAGACAGGGATAATGATTACATTAATATAAAGGAGATACTTATGACACAGAATATGTGTCATAAGTATCTTCTTTATATTATTTTAATCATTAATGACAGGGGAGGCACTGCCTCCCCTGACTGCACGTCCCTGCCTCCGCCGCCACCCACCCTCCGCACCTCCACCGCCTACCGCCACTTACACCTCCGCCGCCTGCACCTCCGCCGTCACCCGCATCTTCTCCGCCGCGCCCACACAGTGATTGACAGCGGATCCAGTGACAGATCCGCTGGCCAATCACTGTGGCCTCACTGACAGGGACGTGCTTTCATAGGTTGAAAGCACGTCCCTGTATGAAAGCGGCACCTCTAATGGTACCGCTTTCCTATGTTAATTCAATGGGCTTTTAATGCCCATTGCTAGGCCCTATCCTCTCCCGCCCCCCGCTCCCCATACCTTTCCCTATCTGATTGGGAGGCACCACGATCGGTGCCTCCCAACCCCATTTAGACAGGGATAATGATTACATTAATATAAAGGAGATACTTATGACACAATATGTGTCATAAGTATCTTCTTTATATTATTTTAATCATTAATGACAGGGGAGGCACTGCCTCCCCTGCTTCCCCTGACTGCACGTCCCTGGTACTGCCGTAGCTGCCCCTGAACCTCCTCCCGGCTCATGGTCCACAGTGCTGCCCAGCAGGCAGTGATGGTGACAGAAGTAGGTGGACACTGCCGGCCAGTGTCCGCCTACTTATCGTTCAGTTGGGGGGAAAGTTCTCCCTACACCTGAACGATTAGTTGGGAAAATCAAACAAGTTTGATTTTCCCAACTAGTTGGACCAACCGTTTCTGGCCGTTTTCTAGGGTGTGGGAGCAAACGGCTGATCATCGTTTGCTCCCACACACTGCCAGATTATCGTTCCAACCAGCCAACTAGTTGGCTGGTTGGAACGATATCTTCCTGATGTATGGCTAGCATTATTAAGGCCCGTACACACTGGTCGATGTATCGGCCGTTCTCTTGAACGGCCGATACATCGCGGGACCGTCGGCCAGTGTGTACGGGCGATACGTCTGTGAACTCCGTCGTTCACAGACGTATCGCGTCGGCCGCGCAGCACAGCCGACAGCCAATATATCTAACGATATATTGGCCCGTCGCTGTGTGTGTATGGCCCGTACACATGCTGCGGCGGCCGGCGGTGATTGACAGGTGAACTGGGCGGGCGCTCGCGCCCGCCCAGTTCATGACGTCAGTCCCCCGACGGATCGGGCAGTGTGTATGCACAGCACACTGCCCGATCCGTCCATAGATATATCTGCAGATCAATTGATCTGCAGATATATCTAATAGTGTGTACGCACCTTTAGTTGCCCTGCCCTCCGTGTGAGAACTTTATACCGGTCAGAGCCACAGCTGAACAATGATGAGGGGACAGGGGGCCGCCGGGACCAGGAAGAAGCCGAGTTCACCCGCGCATACTAAGGACGCATTGGCGGCTGTCTAGTTTGCTGTACCAGGCACCCTGCAAGCCAAGTTATGGTGCAGCTGTTGTCCACACACAGATCAGCCACTTTGCCTCATTGGTACATAATGAAATGATAGCCTACATTTCTATATTCCTATTCCCATTGGATCTGCACTCTTGTGACTTTCCCTGGTGATGTTTGAGGTGGGGATGGTAGGTAAGTTAACTATACAGTATTTCATTAAAATAAAACATGTTCATGTTTGTGGTTTCATGTATTGCTCTAGTATAATAGGAGCGTGACAGTAGCTGTGACATAACATCAGAAAGGCCGGGAAACTCTACACTGCTGAGTCACTCATACTGTAGATCCTATAAGAGACTGTAACGCAGAATCAGTGCACTGGAGGTATACATAAAGCACATATGGATATAGCGCGCAGTGGCGCACACAGGGGGGGGTTTCCGAGTACCTGGAAACCCCCCCCCTGATAACCCCAAAAAATGGTTTGAGACGGAGACACAGCTGTCTCCGTCTCAGCAAAAGCCGCGATCGCAATCGCGATCGCGGACGGAGCTGCAGCAAGAGCAGAGAGCTATGCAGCTCTCTGCTTAGAGAATGTCCCGGGTGCCGGGGGAGCTGCTGGCTGTGCATGCTCAGCCACAGCAGCTCCCTCCCCCTCACTCTGCCTCACGCTGCCGTGGCCGCCCCTCTGTAAGTAGTTTGAAATCATTGTTTAAGTGTGTTTTTGTATGATATGAATGCATGTATGTATGTATGTATGTATGTATGTATGTGGGTTTGTGTGTGTGCTTGTATGTACAGTATGTATGTATGTATGTATGTGTGTTTACATGTGTGAGTGTATGTATGTGTGTTTACATGTGTGAGTTTGTGAATATATATATATATATATATATATATATATATGTGAGATATATATATATATATATATATACATATATATATATAAATAAATAAAACCGGTAATCCTCCTTAGGTCCTGTGATAAGACCTATATTGAAGAAAAATAGGCGGCACTCCAGGGACTTAAATAAAGTCAAACTGTATTCAAATAATACATTTCATGGTGCAAAAAACAACGTTTCAAGGCTCTTTGGCCTTTTCATCTGGTTATGCATTATAGGTGAGATCAATAAACAAAATACCTCTGCTTTTTTTCACCTCACCTATAATGCATAACCTGATGGAAAGGCTGTAGAGCCTTGAAACGTTGTTTTTTGATCCATGAAATTATTTTTTCTTAATACAGTTTGACTTTATTTAAGTCCTTGGAGTGCCACCTATTTTTCTTCCAATAGAGGTCCTACCACAGGACACAAGGAGGATTACCAGATATATTAATTTCAGGAGGCCACCCTGGCATCTTTGCTTTTTATTATCCAGAGTGCCAGACGACCACACAAATATATATATATATATATCTGCAAATGATGAATGGCACGTCAGAATCAGATAAAATGTACGGAAGCAGGATGGCACTCATAGAGACTAGTAAACCATAGAAAATCAGCACAGAACGCTGTAGCTGTACGTCAACGTTTCAGAGTTAGACTCTTTTAAAGGAGTCTAACTGTGAAACGTTGACAAACAGCTTCAGCGTCCTGTGCTGATTTTCTATGGTTTACCAGTCTCAATGAGTGCCGTCCTGCCTCCGTACATATATATGTATGTATGTTTGTGTGTGTGTATATATCTATATATATATTTATTACACATACCTGCGCATATACATACACACCCACCCACCCACGAAATCCCCCCTCGCTAAATCCTGCGTTTGCCACTGTTAAAGCGGGGTGCATTTAGCATCCCGATGGGTATCCGGTTGACAGATAGACAGTCAATAGATAGACACCATATGTTAGACAGCCATTAGGTCGACAGGGTCAAAAGATCGACATGAAAATGGTCGACATAAAAAAGATAGACACCATGTTTTTGGACTATTTTATACCTTCTCTATCCATGTCGGCATAGAGTTGGTTATAAACCTTGTGGAGACGGGATGCCTTTCTACAATTGGGGGTCCCAGATGACAAAACTATCCACACAAACCACAAAAATGCAAAAAACATGGTGTCTACCTTTTTTTGTCAACAATTTTCATGTCGACCTTTTGACCCTATCGACCTTTTGTACTATCTACCTTTTTTTCATGTCGACCTTTGACCCTGTCGGCCTTTTGTACTGTCTACTAGACACTGTCTATCTATCATCCCACACCCATCCCGATGGACGAGAAGCCGGCGGTCAGATGGCGCCACCTCTGGAGGGTTAGGGTAGGAAAGTTGGGGGGTGGGGGGGGGGGGAGTAAAAATACTTACCCCCTCTGACGTCGGGATACCCCCTCTGTCATGTGACCGCCGGCATCCTGACGACCAGGATAACATACCGAACCCAATATAGCTAATGGCAGAATATTCATATTTCATTCTCTATTCTACCCCAACACTTTTAGGTGTTTCCACAAAACTCTGGAATATTTACTTGAAGAATGACGGTTTGGAAGAAAATAAGGAATTCCTTAAAATATTACTGAAGACGCCGAAGAATGCGGTACTGGGAAGGAACAGCGAGGCCACGGTGGAAATCATGGATCCAAGAGGAGGTGAGGATGGATTTGGAGGGAGGTAAAAGGTTTTGATCTGAATCAATTAACAGAAAACGTTGTTTAATAAATGTGCGCTAGTCCATCTTATCAGCCAATCAGAAGAACTCTGAGCTGCCATTGCTTGATGCTTGGAGAAACCCGGGCTCCATCTTTGGTTAGGCCTGTGGAACAATTAATTTCCTGCTTTTACGTTGTTTTTTTCTCATTAGATCAGTGATGATTATGAATATTTATTATAGTTTATAATGCTGGTAGTGGTTGTATTCAGGAAACGTCTCTCCTCCACCTGGATACGAGACAGGTCATTACCAAAAGTACAACATTGCAGGATAACGCGGAGAAAATGCTTTTTCCTCCTGTCATCCGCCTAAAACCAGTAAAGTTGTTCTACCCTGAGCATTGCCAAACAGCCAATCATAAGTGGCTCACCAGCGCAGGTGTCTGTCGCAGTCATCACCTGGTATTCGCACCTGCCGTGTCCACCAGCAAATAATGCGGCTTACCCAGATGTATACGATTCTATCTCCTAGTCCACGTCGTTCGCAATTGCGCAAACATGACCTTACTGTACTTGGGTTGGCCCCTCCCCATTCCAGCCTTCCAGGCACTGGCAGGCAAAACTCGCAAACTCACACAAATATGGTTGTGCACAGTGGAAAATCACTGAAGACACAGCATACACATTGGCGCAGTATTAAACCAACATCAGCCCCTTATACCACGATTCTCCTTCTCCGCATAAATGTACAAGTAAATCAATTGATGTACAGTATAAGGGGTTTAACCATGAAGCAGTGAAAAGAGTGGAGAAGTTGTCCTTGGCAACCAATCAGCTGCCACGTATCATTTTATAGAATGCATTTTATAAATGTTACCACAACACTGATTGGTTGCCATGTGCCAACTTCTCCACTGGCTCACTTCTCCACTCTTTTCACTGCTTCATGAATAGACCTAAAGATCTGGATGCACGAAGCTACTGTATAAATGTATTTCATCCCAAAAAGTCTCTTCCTGAGCGTCTTTAGAGATTATCAGTTACTTATATTTACAGAACGTCCTACAGATTAATGACCAAGAGCACCTCATACTGTAGTTATAGACCAGAACGGGATCCATTATTCTGACCCCTTAAGACACGGCCCTCCTCTCCAGGGTTGGGGGGGCTCAGGGGAAACCCCCGCTGGGCACCACTGCCTGGGACCACACCCTCCACCTATGGGGATCAGGTTCCAGACTGTGCATTTGAATGGTAAAGTATACATATGTTACCTTATACTGCACAGGACTATGGTGTATTCTCTACAGTGTATTGTTGTTATTAATCTAGTACATTATCATAATGTACCTGCATTAGTCGTATTTACTATATATATTTATCAAGAGGTCCAGACCATGCACTCTCTAATGGATAGCCTAGCATCTATGGCAGCTGACCACACCCCCTCTGGAGACTGGCCACACCCCTAAACACAGGCCCCTACCACTACATTACCCTGGTGGGCCCTTTATGCCCCAGACCGACACTGCTCCTGTCCCTACGAATATCACAGGCAATATGTCAGAAGAAGGTGTATTTGTCTATGTATTAATTTAGCCTCGAATGTGTACATTTTACTGTAACTCTGATGTCTGTAATAAAAATGAAAGAGAGAAAAAAATTAAAAGCAGAAAAAGCCCCCACATTTATTTTTTACCTGACGTGAGTCCTATTTCCTGCGCCGTTCTGTCGCCTCCTCAGGGTACATCGCACCCTAACTCATCCCAGGCCTGTTGTTTCCTTTGTAAGTGACGTGCTGAATGGTCTACATTTTACGTGTTTGGGTTTAAAGGGATTAAAATCACCTGCTGCTTTTGATATGCTAAACACGATATAATTCAAACCATAGCGTAAGTGTAAACAGAGGCGCCCTGCGGAAAGGAGCTGAGATACAGATATCCTGTGCCGGAATCAATGATAAGCCATAGTCTTGTTCAAGAGTGACACCCGGTGGACATGCAGTATAACTATGTGTCCTATGTTGGTCCTGTTCGAAACTATAAATCTAATAATATGTATTTCTCTATCGTCCTAGTGGATGCTGGGGTTCCTGAAAGGACCATGGGGAATAGCGGCTCCGCAGGAGACAGGGCACAAAAGTAAAGCTTTCCGATCAGGTGGTGTGCACTGGCTCCTCCCCCTATGACCCTCCTCCAAGCCAGTTAGATTTTTGTGCCCGGCCGAGAAGGGTGCAATCTAGGTGGCTCTCCTAAAGAGCTGCTTAGAAAAGTTTAGCTTAGGTTTTTTTATTTTACAGTGAGTCCTGCTGGCAACAGGATCACTGCAACGAGGGACTTAGGGGAGAAGAAGTGAACTCACCTGCGTGCAGGATGGATTGGCTTCTTGGCTACTGGACATCAGCTCCAGAGGGACGATCACAGGTACAGCCTGGATGGTCACCGGAGCCTTGCCGCCGGCCCCCTTGCAGATGCTGAAATAAGAAGAGGTCCAGAATCGGCGGCAGAAGACTCCTCAGTCTTCTAAAGGTAGCGCACAGCACTGCAGCTGTGCGCCATTTTCCTCTCAGCACACTTCACACGGCAGTCACTGAGGGTGCAGGGCGCTGGGAGGGGGGCGCCCTGGGAGGCAAATGAAAACCTATTTTGGCTAAAAATACCTCACATATAGCCTCCGGAGGCTATATGGAGATATTTAACCCCTGCCAGAATCCGTTAAGAGCGGGAGACGAGGCCGCCGAAAAAGGGGCGGGGCCTATCTCCTCAGCACACAGCGCCATTTTCCCTCACAGAAAGGCTGGAGGGAAGGCTCCCAGGCTCTCCCCTGCACTGCACTACAGAAACAGGGTTAAAACAGAGAGGGGGGGCACTAATTTGGCGTTAGAAATATATAAAAAAGATGCTATAAGGGAAAACACTTATATAAGGTTGTCCCTATATAATTATAGCGTTTTTGGTGTGTGCTGGCAAACTCTCCCTCTGTCTCTCCAAAGGGCTAGTGGGTCCTGTCCTCTATCAGAGCATTCCCTGTGTGTGTGCTGTGTGTCGGTACGTGTGTGTCGACATGTAGGAGGACGATGTTGGTGAGGAGGCGGAGCAATTGCCTGTAATGGTGATGTCACTCTCTAGGGAGTCGACACCGGAATGGATGGCTTATTTAGGGAATTACGTGATAATGTCAACACGCTGCAAGGTCGGTTGACGACATGAGACGGCCGACAAACAATTAGTACCGGTCCAGACGTCTCAAAAACACCGTCCGGGGTTTTAAAACGCCCGTTTACTTTAGTCGGTCGACACAGACACAGACAGGGACACTGAATCCAGTGTCGACGGTGAATAAACAAACGTATTCCTTATTAGGGCCACACGTTAAAGGCAATGAAGGAGGTGTTACATATTTCTGATACTACAAGTACCACAAAAGAGGGTATTATGTGGGATGTGAAAAAACTACCATAGTTTTTCCTGAATCAGATAAATTAAATAAAGTGTGTGATGATGCGTGGGTTCCCCCCGATAGAAAATTATGGGCGGTATACCCTTTCCCGCCAGAAGTTAGGGCGCGTTGGGAAACACCCCTTAGGGTGGATAAGGCGCTCACACGCTTATCAAAACAAGTGGCGGTACCGTCTATAGATAGGGCCGTCCTCAAGGACCAGCTGACAGGAGGCTGGAAAATATCATAAAAAGTATATACACACATACTGGTGTTATACTGCGACCAGCGATCGCCTCAGCCTGGATGTGCAGAGCTGGGGTGGCTTGGTCGGATTCCCTGACTAAAAATATTGATACCCTTGACAGGGACAGTATTTTATTGACTATAGAGCATTTAAAGGATGCATTTCTATATATGCGAGATGCACAGAGGGATATTTGCACTCTGGCATCAAGAGTAAATGCGATGTCCATAACTGCCAGAAGATGTTATGGACACGACAGTGGTCAGGTGATGCAGATTCCAAACGGCACAAAGGTGTATTGCCGTATAAAGGAAGAGGAGTTATTTGGGGTTGGTCCATCGGACCTGGTGGCCACGGCAACTGCTGGAAAATCCACCGTTTTTACCCTAAGTCACATCTCTGCAGAAAAAGACACCGTCTTTTCAGCCTCAGTCCTTTCGTCCCTATAAGATCATATCTGCCCAGGGATAGAGGAAAGGGAAGAAGACTGCAGCAGGCAGCCCATTCCCAGGAACAGAAGCGTTCCACCGCTTCTGACAAGTTCTCAGCATGACGCTGAGACCGTACAGGACCCCTGGATCCTACAAGTAGTATCCCAGGGGTACAGATTGGAATGTCGAGACGTTTCCCCTTCGCAGGCTCCTGAAGTCTGCTTTACCAAGGTCTCCCTCCGACAAGGAGGCAGTATGGGAAAAAATTCACAAGCTGTATTCCCAGCAGGTGATAATTAAATTACCCCTCCTACTACAAGAAAAGGGGTATTATTCCACACTATATTGTGGTACTGAAGCCAGAAGGCTAGGTGAGACTTATTCTAAATCCAAAAAATTTTTGAACACTTACAAAGGTTCAAATCAAGATGGAGTCACTCAGAGCAGTGATAACGAACAGGAAGAAGGGGACTATATAGTGTCCCGGGACATCAGGGATGCTTACCTCTATGTCCCAAATTTGCCCTTCTCACTAAGGGTACCTCAGGTTCGTGGTGCAGAACTGTCACTATCAGTTTCAGACGCTGCCGTTTGGATTGTCCACGGCACCCCGGGTCTTTACTAAGGTAATGGCCGAAATGATGATTCTTCTTCGAAGAAAAGGCGTCTTAATTATCCCTTACTTGGACGATCTCCTGATAAGGGCATAGTCCAGGGAACAGTTGGAGGTAGGAGTAGCACTATCTCGGATACTGCTACAACAGCACGGGTGGATTCTAAATATTCCAAAATCGCAGCTGATCCCGACGACACGTCTGCTGTGCCTAGGGATGATTCTGGACACAGTCCAGAAAAAGGTGTTTCTCCCGAAAGAGAAAGCCAGGGAGTTATCCGAGCTAGTCAGGAACCTCCTAAAAACAGTGCATCATTGCACAAGGGTCCTGGTAGAAAATGGTGGCTTCCTACGAAGCAATTCCATTCGGCAGATTTCACGCAAGAACTTTTCAGTGGGATCTGCTGGACAAATGGTCCGGATCGCATCTTCAGATGCATCAGCGGATAACCCTATATCCAAGGACAAGGGTGTCTCTCCTGTGGTGGTTATAGAGTGCTCATCTTCTAGAGGGCCGCAGATTCGGCATTCAGGATTGGATGCTGGTGACCACGGAGCCCAGCCCGAGAGGCTGGGGAGCAGTCACACAAGGAAAAAATTTCCAGGGAGTGTGATCAAGTCTGGAGACTTTTCTCCACATAAATATACTGGAGCTAAGGGTAAATTTATAATGCTCTAAGCTTAGCAAGACCTCTGCTTCAAGGTCAGCCGGTATTGATCCAGTGGGAAAAACATCACGGCAGTCGCCCACGTAAACAGACAGGGCGACACAAGAAGCAGGAGGGCAATGGCAAAAACTGCAAGGACTTTTCGCTGGGCGGAAAATCATGTGATAGCACTGTCAGCAGTGTTTCATCCCGGGAATGGAAACTGGGAAGCAGACTTCCTCAGCAGGCACGACCTCCACCCGGGAGAGTGGAAACTTCATCGGGAAGTTTTTTCCACATGATTGTAAACCGTTGGGAAATACCAAAGGTGGACATGATGGCGTCCCGTCTGAACAAAAAACGGGACAGGTATTGCGCCAGGTCAAGAGACCCTCAGGCAATAGCTGTGGACGTTCTGGTAACACCGTGGGTGTACCAGTCGGTGTATGTGTTCCCTCCTCTGCTTCTCATACCTAAGGTGCTGAAAATTATAAGACGTAGAGGAGTAAGAACTATACTCATGGCTCCGGATTGGCCAAGAAGGACTTGGTACCCGGAACTTCAAGAGATGTTTACAGAGGTCTTATGGCCTCTGCCGCTAAGAAGGGACTTGCTTCAGCAAGTACCATGTCTGTTCCAAGACTTACCGCAGCTGCGTTTGTTGGCATGGCGGTGGAACGCCGGATCCTAAGGGAAAAAGGCATTCCGGAAGAGGTCATTCCTACCCTGGTCAAAGCCAGAAAGGAGGTGACCGCACAACATTATCACCACATGTGGCGAAAATATGTTGCGTGGTGTGAGGCCAGGAAGGCCCCACAAAGAAATTTCAACTCGGTCGATTCCTGCATTTCCTGCAAACAGGAGTGTCTATGGGCCTCAAATTGGGGTCCATTAAGGTTCAAATTTCGGCCCTGTCAATTTTCTTCCAGAAAGAATTGGCTTCAGTTCCTGAAGTCCAGAACTTTGTCAAGGGAGTATTGCATATACAACCCTCTTTTGTGCCTCCAGTGGCACTGTGGGATCTCAACGTAGTTCTGGGATTCTTCAAATCACATTGGTTTAAAACCAGTCAAATCTGTGGATTTGAAGCATCTCACATGAAAAGTGACCATGTTCTTGGCCCTGGCCTGGACCAGGCGAGTGTCAAATTGGTGGGTTTTTTTTTCTCAAAAAAGCCCATATTTGTTTGTCCATTCGGACAGGGCAGAGCTGCGGACTCGTCCCCAGTTCTCTCCCTAAGGTGGTGTCAGTGTTTCACCTGAACCAGCTTATTGTGGTGCCTTGCACCTACTAGGGACTTGGAGGACTCCAAGTTGCTAGATGTTGTCAGGGCCCTGAAAATATAGGTTCCAGGACGGCTGGAGTCAGGAAAACTGACTTGCTGTTATCCTGTATGCACCCAACAAACTGGGTGCTCTTGCTTTTAAGCAGACTATTGCTAGTTGGATGTGTAATACAATTCAGCTTGCACATTCTGTGGCAGGCCTGCCACAGCCAAAATATGTAAATGCCCATTCCACAAGGAAGGTGGGCTCATCTTGGGCGGCTGCCCGAGGGGTCTCGGCTTTACAACTTTGCCGAGCGGTTATTTAGTCAGGGGCAAACACGTTTGTAAAATCCTACAAATTTGATACCCTGGCTAAGGAGGACCTGGAGTTCTCTCATTCGGTGCTGCAGAGTCATCCGCACTCTCCCGCCCGTTTGGGAGCTTTGGTATAATCCCCATGGTCCTTTCAGGAACCCCAGCATCCACTAGGACGATAGAGAAAATAAGAATTTACTTACCGATAATTCTATTTCTCGGAGTCCGTAGTGGATGCTGGGCGCCCATCCCAAGTGCGGATTATCTGCAATACTTGTACATAGTTACAAAAATCGGGTTATTATTGTTGTGAGCCATCTTTTCAGAGGCTCCGCTGTTATCATACTGTTAACTGGGTTTAGATCACAAGTTGTACGGTGTGATTGGTGTGGCTGGTATGAGTCTTACCCGGGATTCAAAATTCCTCCCTTATTGTGTACGCTCGTCCGGGCACAGTACCTAACTGGCTTGGAGGAGGGTCATAGGGGGAGGAGCCAGTGCACACCACCTGATCGGAAAGCTTTACTTTTGTGCCCTGTCTCCTGCGGAGCCGCTATTCCCCATGGTCCTTTCAGGAACCCCAGCATCCACTACGGACTCCGAGAAATAGAATTATCGGTAAGTAAATTCTTATTTATAGTAGGAAGCTCATTGCTTTTGTCATTAGTTTAAGGAAACAGTAGGATATAGTGGCCTTCACTGGTACATAAGAACACAGTGGGGCAGATGTATTAACCTGGAGAAGTTATATAATAAGTGGAAGGTGATAATGTACCAGCCAATCAGATCCTGACTTTCGATTTACATATTGGAGCTGATTGGCTGGTGCGTTATTACCTTGCACTTATCACTTCTTTATCACTTCTCCAGGTTTAATACACTTGCCCCAGTGTATTGCATATGCTGTCGCTTACTATTTTATACAGGCTGAGCTTCTTACCAAACTGAAAGACGCAGGAGACTGGAAAGCAAAATTCTGGCTGCAGAACCTCAGTATTTACCATATCTAGGGCAGTAACAAACTGATAAATAGGAATGTAACCAGCAACCACTAAAGAATATATATGTATATGACCCACTTTGTGGGTCTGGTTAATCATTATGCTGTTTTGTATACATTATAGTTTCCTTGTAATCCAGGTCTACGTAGAGAAACTCACTTTATAGCCCTCTGTGTAAAAAACACGGAGAAACATGTCTAATCTGTATATGATTGTCTATTTGGAGAATGATGTGTGGATTTCCTAATCTATAATTACTGCCATCCTGCAGTGGGCCCCTTGATCTGATTTTGCAAGCCCTCTAATCCACAATCTGATGCCTTGTGTCCTAATACTTGACTGTGCTATTAGGATGCTCTCTCTATTGGGCCATTATCTCTAGAATACTTTCTGTATCGTATATCAGCCACTAGAATGTGTTCTGTATTGTATAAGTGTCACTAGAATGCTCTCTGTATCGTATACCAGTCACTAGAATGTGTTTTGTATTGTATACCAGCCACTGGAATGCTCCGTGTATTGTATATCAGTCACAAGAATGTGTTCTGTATTCTATGTGTCACTAGAATGCTTCTTGTATTGTATACCAGTCACTAGAATGTGTTCTGTATTGTGTGTCACTAGAATGCCCTCTGCATCGTATACCAGTCACTAGAATGTGTTCTGTATTGTCTAAGTGTCACTAGAATGCCCTCTGCATCATATACCAGTCACTAGAAGAATGTGTTCTGTATTGTATAAATGCCACTAGAATGCCCTTTGCATCGTATACCAGTCACTAGAATGTGTTCTGTATTGTATAAGTGTCACTAGAATGCTCTCTGTACACATACCTCCCAAAATCGGCACCTTGTAAAAAGGGTCACAAAGGGGCGTGGCCTATAGAAAGGGGGCGTGGCTTTGTGGGCATCGCCGCGCTCAATGTCAGGATTTTGACTGTTTGGATTCCAGCGTCAGTATTTTGACAGCCGGGATCCTGACTGTCGGGAAATCCTACTGCATCCAAACAAAGTATCCAGTGAGTGCCAGGAGCCTCCCAACTGCATTGTATTGTATAAGGGTCAGTAGGATGCTTCTGTATGATGTAGAGGTCACTAGAGTGCTCCATGCATTGCACATAGGTCAGTGGAATTCTTTTTGATACTGAGGTCACCAGAGGGCTCCCTAAATTGTATATAGATCAGTAGGAAGCTCTAAGTTTGATGTAGAGGCCAATAGAATGCTCCGTGCATTGTATATATGTCAGTAGAATGCTCTCTATGTAGCACATAGTAAGTATGTCAGTAGGATGCTCTCTATGTAGTACAGAGGTCCCTAGAGTGCTCCCTGTATTGTAGTACAGAGGTCCCTAGAGTGCTCCCTATATTGTATATGGATCAGTAGGATATTCTGGACAGTGAATACTAATAAGATGTGGCTGCACTATATTTGATTATCTAAAAAATTTAATTTCAATATATTACATATCACATTAGATAAATTACGCTCTGATCTCTCTGACCATTACCATATTTTCATATTTTGCTGCTGTCTGTTTTGCGCGCAAGGGTCTCCCTAATATTCATTGTCCATGGTTGACATGTCAGCATGAATCATGGTCACTGCTGAAAGACACCAGTCACTGTGGACAACTGGATAGGTGTGTTCTGGGGGAACCTGACACTCGAGGCTGGGACACAGAGCTAAAAAGGGGTATTTTGTGGGAAATATAGAAATTGTCAGGTCCCTATGCACTAACACTAATTGTAGGCCGAAGCCTGGGCTCGAGTTGCCCCAGAATGACACACAGCCTGTAATTTGATGCATGAAACAATAACATATGTATTTTTCCCAAGGTCAATGCAGAGCCCGAAATGTGAACACGAGAGAGGTGTCCTTACACGCAGGACACGTCGGCAGCCCCGCAAGGCAGCACCTCAGCAATGACGGGGAGAAATCTTCCTACGACGCCAGAATTTCATCTCCAAAGATCACCCAGATCCTCCTGCCCAACACGCGTGCATCCGAGCATTCCAGAAGCCATCTTTATCATTTCGGCCCGGACTCCGGCAGCGAGCTACCCTCACGTCGCCCAGGGCAACAGCTACATCTCCCTGGAAGCAGCGTTCTCGTACGTTCATTTAACTTTCTTAAAAGAAAAAAAGGAAGAAAAAAAAAAGCATTAATAACTCTAGGAATAAATGAGAAGGTATAACTCATTCCTAATTGATAGTGTTCTTCCCAGCAAATGAAAAACTTATATGGATTATTGCACAAATCTAATTATCTAATTACGCTGCTTCAGGTTTGGTAAGTGGTTAAAATAAATTGAGCTCGCAGTTGACATTCTGTCTTAAGAGTGCTTGGGCCTCGGTTGGCTATTTAATTAGAGCAGCCTGATGAAGATGACACGAGTTCTGTGATGAGATTAAGACCCTTATTGAGGGGAGTGGTAAAAAGCATATTTAGGTCTCCTATAATTCAATATTAAAGATGATGAAGCTCTTAGAGATAATTTCTTTCTGCATTTAGCTAGTTGCCAACGTCTGTTTTTTCTTTCTTTTTTTCAACTATATATTTTGCAACAACTCAAACGATGGCTGAAACAGAAGCTCGCAAACTCCATGTACGAGGCATTTACCCATGTGTGCATGTTACATTGTATATTCCTCTACAGCAGCTCTATAATGCAAAGATGCCACCGCACACTTGCGTTTCTACCTCTGCGTTTGGATTTGCACACATCGTAGAGCTGCATTATCACCTAGGGGGTCATTCCGAGTTGATCGCTCGCTGACGATTTTCGCAGCACAGCGATCAGGTGAAAAAATGGCATTTATGCGCATGCGTATGCCCCGCAATGCGCACACGCGACATACGGGTTCAAAGCTCTTTGTGGTTGTGCTCAGGTTCTAGCTAAGTTTTTCTTCGCACTGGCGGCCGCAAAAAGATTGACAGGAAGGGGGCGTTTCTGGGTGTCAACTGACCGTTTTCAGGGAGTGTTTGCAAAAACGCAGGCGTGTCTGCAAAAACGCAGGCGTGGCAGGGCGTTCGCTGGGCGGGTGTGTGACGTCAAATCCGGACACAAATAGGCTGAAGTGATCGCAAACGCTGAGTAGGTTCAGAGCTACTCTGAAACCGCACAAACTGTTTTTGCAGAGCTCGGCTGCACATGCGTTTGCACTTCTGCTAAGCTAAAATACCCTCCCCAGTGGGCGGCGGCATAGCGTTTGCACGGCTGCTTTAACTAGCTAGCGAGCAATCAACTCGGAATGACCCCCCTAATATCCACGTTGTCACCTCTTATCAGCCTCTAAAGGTGCAAGATATGTGCAACTGTAAATATGGATGCAAGTGGGGCCAAGGTGCAATAGTGCGGTCACCAACAGGCTTCTGTACGTCATGCAAATGCATTTATGTATATCTCTAAATCAGCTACCGATCGTTTATTTAAAAATCACGATACTGTATAAAAAAAAAAAAACAGTATGTGTGTGCATGGGAGTCATTTAATAGAGTCCGAGACGTCAGAAGCAGTGCGATTGCTGCAGATTTAACGAAAAAGAGAAAGTTGGATCTTGCCGTTTAAATTATTGGCGCTTTAAATCGTCAGCCCAGATCGCTGGAATCGCACTGCTTCTGTAAATTCATACCCTATTACATAGCCCCCTATACAGGTATGTGGCAGGCTATAAAGATCCGCATGGAAATCTCCATATCCCTGCACTATTATGATTATATTGTATATAAGAATCAATAGGTTAGTACAGGGGTTCTCAAACTCGGTCCTCAGGACCCCACACAGTGCATGTTTTGCAGGTAACCCAGCAGGTGCACAGGTGAATTAATTACTCACTGACACTTTTTAAAAGGTCCACAGGTGGAGCTAATTATTTCACTTGTGATTTTGTGAGGAGACCTGCAAAACATGCACTGTGTGGGGTCCTGAGGACCGAGTTTGAGAACCTGTTGGTTAGTATATTAGAAGTGACACGGAAAAGTAAAATCCAACAGTTTTTGTGCCCACATCTGACATATTTGCAGAAAATAAATGTGTTTGCAGCTTTAGAAATCATTCAGAGAGCCCCATAAAATGTTCCTACTGTAAATGCACTGAAATGCAGTATGTTAATTATACAGCCCCTGTTGCTGACACAGTAGAGTCAGCCCATGAACCGATATATCTAAGGATGCATTCTCAGACATGACGCAGAATATTGTCTGCTTCTGCAAAAAAATATCCCCCATTGTGTCTAACCTGTTGTGTATTGTTGTTGTAGTATCACGGGATCATCCCAATGAGCGGACCTCAACCGACCAATAGGAGAGGAGATGTCTGGCTGGTTGGCGCTGGGCCAAGTCTTTCTCAAGATCCTGAGGAGCGCCCCCTGCAGGACTCTGCTCCACTGGACTCTGTGCACAAGTCAAGTAATGAGACACAGCAGATACGGGTACAGCAAATGCTCAAATCGTAATCGTGCAGCGTAATCATGGTAAACAACTTTGACTAAATGCAGAATTTTAGCATATACAATCTCTGAATAACTGAAAAGAAAAGGCCAACACTTTGTTTGATGGGGAATTTCAGTGACGTTGATTAATTATGTTGATTGCTGCACAGTGACGATAAAAGGGAAGATTTTTCAAAGCTTGGAGAGAGGGGTCTATTTACTAAGCCTTGGACGGAGATAAAGTCTCAGCCAATCAGCTCCTAACTGTCATTTTTCAAACATGGCCTGTGACATGGCAGTTAGGAGCTGATTGGTTAGTACTTTATCTCCGTCCACTTTCTCTCTCCAAGGGTTAGTAAATAGACCTCCATGTACCAGACAACCAGCACCTAACTGCCATGTTACAGGCTGTGTTGGAAAAATGATGGTTAGGAGCTGGTTAGCTGGTACTTTATCCCTCTCCAAACTTTGATAAATCTCCCCCAAAAGGAGAGTAGCCTATTTCTCTGACTCACGTCTGCGTTCCTATTTACATTTACTGGATACCTCTGGTTAGTCTTATAGACATTGGGGCAAATTTACTAAGATGGGAGTTCTATTTAAGATGGGATATTGCCCATAGCAACCAATCAGATTACAGGTATTATCTTCTAGAAGGTGCTAGATAAATGAGAAGTAGAATCTGATTGGTTGCTATGGGCAACATCCCATCTTAAATAGAAATCCCATCTTAGTAAATTTACCCCCTTGATACTATTATTCTCTGGAATCCATCTAATACCACTTAGGAAACTATTTCTCCTAAGGTAGTGTAACCCCAGCTGGAGCCCATGGGGCTGGTACGTGCAGCTGTTATTCCCGGGGTTCCTCCCTGGGGTGACAACTGGGTTTTGTGGGTGGAGTTATGGTTTATGATTATTGGTCTTCTCACTCACGTCACACCCCCTCCGCAGACACCTAAGCTTAGCTGACATGAATTAGAGAAGCGTCAGGGCCACAGGAAGATAGCTGTTTTGAGCAAGCCTCAGTGCTACAGCTAGGGGGAGGGCCAGGCAGTGCCATAACTAGGGGTGAGCGACCAATTCTGCCAGGATACAAGGCAGAGGAGGCACCTGTATTTGGCTTGCAGGGTACCTGGAACACTCCTTGCAGGCTGGAGAGCCTACCAGTGCATCCTTAGGGCATGGCCAGAGCTCGTGGTCCTATCTCCCTCTTCTGTGACGTCTTGGTGTCACGTGCTGGGGCAGCAGGGCTGTACCAGGGCGCATTACTGCTATAGGAGAAATGTTCCCTAGGTGGTAGTGCAGCTTTAAATAAGAAGAACTAATAAGAAGAACTAAGGGGTCTACTCATGAAGCAGTGAAAAGTGTGGAAAAGTGAGCCAGTGGGGAAGTTGCCCGGGGCAACCAGTCAGTGTTGTGATAATATTTTTCTCTATCGTCCTAAGTGGATGCTGGGGTTCCTGAAAGGACCATGGGGAATAGCGGCTCCGCAGGAGACAGGGCACAAAAGTAAAGCTTTTACAGGTCAGGTGGTGTGTACTGGCTCCTCCCCCTATGACCCTCCTCCAGACTCCAGTTAGATTTTTGTGCCCGGCCGAGAAGGGTGCAATTCTAGGTGGCTCTCATAAAGAGCTGCTTAGAGAGTTTAGCTTAGGTTTTTTATTTTACAGTGATTCCTGCTGGCAACAGGATCACTGCAACGAGGGACAGAGGGGAGAAGAAGTGAACTCACCTGCGTGCAGGATGGATTGGCTTCTTGGCTACTGGACATGAAGCTCCAGAGGGACGATCACAGGTACAGCCTGGATGGTCACCGGAGCCACGCCGCCGGCCCCCTCACAGATGCTGAAGCAAGAAGAGGTCCAGAATCGGCGGCTGAAGACTCCTGCAGTCTTCTTAAGGTAGCGCACAGCACTGCAGCTGTGCGCCATTTTCCTCTCAGCACACTTCACACGGCAGTCACTGAGGGTGCAGGGCGCTGGGGGGGGGCGCCCTGGGAGGCAAATGTAAACCTTTAAAAAGGCTAAAAATACCTCACATATAGCCCCAGAGGCTATATGGAGATATTTACCCCTGCCTAAATGTACTAAATAGCGGGAGACGAGCCCGCCGGAAAAGGGGCGGGGCCTATCTCCTCAGCACACGGCGCCATTTTCTGTCACAGCTCCGCTGGTCAGGAAGGCTCCCAGGTCTCTCCCCTGCACTGCACTACAGAAACAGGGTATAACAGAGAGGGGGGGCAAAATAAATGGCAATATATTAATATAAAAGCAGCTATAAGGGAGCACTTAATCATAAGGCTATCCCTGTCATATATAGCGCTTTTTGGTGTGTGCTGGCAGACTCTCCCTCTGTCTCCCCAAAGGGCTAGTGGGTCCTGTCTTCGTATAGAGCATTCCCTGTGTGTCTGCTGTGTGTCGGTACGTGTGTGTCGACATGTATGAGGACGTTATTGGTGTGGAGGCGGAGCAATTGCCAAATATGAGGATGTCACCTTCTAGGGGGTCGACACCAGAATGGATGCCTTTATTTGTGGAATTACGGGATAGCGTCAACTCGCTTAAGCAGTCGTTTGCCGACATGAGGCGGCCGGACACTCACTTAGTGCCTGTCCAGGCGCCTCAAACACCGTCAGGGGCTGTAAAACGCCCCTTGCCTCAGTCGGTCGACACAGACCCAGACACAGGCACTGATTCCGGTAGTGAAGGTGACGAATCAACCGTATTTTCCAAAAGGGCCACACGTTATATGATTTTGGCAATAAAGGAGATGTTACATTTAGCTGATACTACAGGTACCACTAAACAGGGTATTATGTGGGGTGTGAAAAAACTACCAGTAGTTTTTACCGAATCAGAAGAATTAAATGACGTGTGTGATGAAGCGTGGGGTGCCCCGATAAAAAACTGCTAATTTCAAAGAAGTTATTGGCTTTATACCCTTTCCCGCCAGAGGTTAGGGAGCGCTGGGAAACACCTCCTAGGGTGGACAAAGCGCTAACACGCTTATCAAAACAAGTGGCGTTACCCTCTCCTGAGACGGCCGCACTTAAAGATCCATCAGATAGGAGGATGGAAAATATCCAAAAAGGTATATACACACATGCAGGTGTTATACTACGACCAGCTATTGCGACTGCCTGGATGTGCAGTGCTGGGGTAGTTTGGTCAGAGTCCCTGATCGAAAATATTGATACCCTGGACAGGGACAATATTTTACTGTCGTTAGAACAAATAAAGGATGCATTTCTTTATATGCGTGATGCACAGAGAGATATCTGCACACTGGCATCACGGGTAAGTGCTATGTCCATTTCGGCCAGAAGAGCTTTATGGACACGACAGTGGACAGGCGATGCGTAGAGGAGTTATTTGGGGTCGGTCTATCGGATTTGGTGGCCACGGCTACGGCCGGGAAATCCACCTTTCTACCTCAAGTCACTCCCCAACAGAAAAAGGCACCGACCTTTCAACCGCAGCCTTTTCGTTCCTTTAAAAATAAGAGAGCAAAGGGCTATTCATATCTGCCACGAGGCAGAGGACGAGGGAAGAGACAGCAACAGGCAGCTCCTTCCCAGGAACAGAAGCCCTCCCCGGCTTCTACAAAAGCCTCAGCATGACGCTGGGGCTTCGCAAGCGGACTCGGGGGCGGTAGGCGGTCGTCTCAAGAATTACAGCGCGCAGTGGGCTCACTCGCAGGTAAATCCCTGGATCCTGCAGATAATATCTCAGGGGTACAGGTTGAAATTAGAGACAGAGCCACCTCGCCGTTTCCTGAAGTCTGCTTTACCAACGTCCCCCTCAGAAAGGGAGACGGTTTTGGAAGCCATTCACAAGCTGTATTCTCAGCAGGTGATAGTCAAGGTACCTCTTCTACAACAAGGGAAGGGGTATTATTCCACTCTTTTTGTGGTACCGAAGCCGGATGGCTCGGTAAGGCCTATTCTAAATCTGAAGTCCTTGAACCTGTACATAAAGAAGTTCAAGTTCAAGATGGAGTCACTCAGAGCAGTGATAGCGAACCTGGAAGAAGGGGACTTTATGGTATCCTTGGACATCAAGGATGCGTATCTCCACGTTCCAATTACCCCTCACACCAGGGGTACCTCAGGTTCGTTGTACAAAACTGTCACTATCAGTTTCAGACGCTGCCGTTTGGTTTGTCCACGGCACCTCGGGTCTTTACAAAGGTAATGGCCGAGATAATATTTCTTCTTCGAAGAAAAGGCGTATTAATTATCCCATACTTGGACGATCTCCTAATAAGGGCAAGGTCCAGAGAACAGCTAGAGATGGGTTTAGCACTATCTCGAGAGGTGCTAAAGCAGCACGGATGGATTCTGAATATTCCAAAATCCCAATTAATGCCGACAACTCGTCTGCTGTTCCTGGGGATGATTCTGGACACAGTTCAGAAAAGGTTTTTCTTCCCGAAGAAAAAGCCAAGGAGTTATCTGACCTGGTCAGGAACCTCCTAAAACCAGGAAAGGTGTCTGTACATCAATGCACAAGAGTCCTGGGAAAAAATGGTAGCTTCTTACGAAGCAATCCCTTTCGGCAGATTCCATGCAAAGGGATCTGTTGGACAAATGGTCAGGGTCGCATCTTCAGATGCACCTGCGGATAACCCTGTCGCCGAGGACAAGGGTATCCCTTCTGTGGTGGTTGCAGGAGGCTCATCTATTGGAGGGCCGCAGATTCGGCATGCAGGATTGGATCCTGGTGACCACGGGTGCCAGCCAGAGAGGCTGGGGAGCAGTCACACAGGGAAGAAATTTCCAGGGAGTGTGGTCGAGCCTGAAAAAGTCTCTTCACATAAGCATTCTGGAACTAAGAGCAATCTACAATGCTCTAAGCCAGGCGGAACCTCTGCTTCAAGGAAGACCGGTGTTGATCCAGTCGGACAACATCACGGCAGTCGCCCATGTAAACAGACAGGGCGGCACAAGAAGCAGGAGGGCAATGGCAGAAGCTGCCAGGATCCTTCGCTGGGCGGAGAATCACGTGATAGCACTGTCAGCAGTATTCATCCCGGGCGTGGACAACTGGGAAGCAGACTTCCTCAGCAGACACGACCTTCACCCGGGAGAGTGGAGACTTCATCCAGAAGTTTTCCACATGCTATTAAACCGTTGGGTAAAACCAATGGTGGACATGATGGCGTCTCGCCTCAACAAAACACTGGACAGGTATTGCGCCAGGTCAAGAGATCCGCAGGCAATAGCTGTGGACGCGCTGGTAACACCTTGGGTGTACCAGTCGGTATATGTGTTTCCTCCTCTGCCTCTCATACCAAAGGTATTGAGGGTTATACGGCAAAGTGGAGTAAGACTAGTGGCTCCGGATTGGCCAAGAAGGACTTGGTACCCGGAACTTCAAGAGATGGTCACGGACGATCCGTGGCCTCTACTTCTGAGAAGGGACCTGCTTCAGCAGGGTACTTGTCTTTTTCAAGACTTACCGCGGCTGCGTTTGACGGCATGGCGTTTGAATGCCAGATCCTAAAAGGAAAAGGCATTCCAGAAGAAGTCATTCCTACCTTGATAAAGGCAAGGAAGGAAGTCACCGCGAAGCATTATCGCCGTATTTGGCGAAAATGTTGCGTGGTGCGAGCAGCGGAGTGCTCCGATGGAGGAATTTCAACTGGGTCGTTTTCCTACATTTCCTGCAATCAGGATTGTCTATGGGTCTCAAATTGGGATCTATTAAGGTTCAAATTTCGGCCCTATCAATATTCTTCCAAAAAGAATTGGCCTCAGTCCCTGAGGTCCAGATTTTTATCAAAGGAGTACTGCATATACAGCCTCCTGTGGTGCCTAAGGTGGCACCGTGGGATCTAAATGTAGTTTTAGATTTCCTCAAATCAAATTGGTTTGAACCACTAAAGAAGGTGGATTTGAAATATCTCACATGGAAAGTGACTATGTTACTGGCCCTGGCTTCGGCCGGGAGAGTATCTGAACTGGCGGCTTTGTTTTATAAAAGCCCTTATTTAATTTTCCATTCGACATAGGGCAGAGCTGCGGACGCGTCCGCATTTTCTCCCTAAGGTGGTATCAGCGTTTCACCTGAACCAGCCTATTGTAGTGCCTGCGGCTACAGACGACTTGAAGGACTCCAAGTTGTTGGACGTTGTCAGAGCCTTAAAAATATACATTTAAAGGACGGCTGGAGTCAGAAAATCTGACTCGCTGTTTATACTGTATGCACCCAACAAGTTGGGTGCACCTGCTTCTAAGCAGTCGATTGCTCGTTGGATTTGTAACAAAATTCAACTTGTACATTCTGTGGCAGGCCTGCCACAGCCTAAATCTGTTAAGGCCCATTCCGCAAGGAAGGTGGGCTCATCTTGGGCGGCTGCCCGAGGGGTCTCGGCATTACTACTCTGCCGAGCAGCTACGTGGTCAGGGGAGAACACGTTTGTAAATTTTTACAAATTTGATACCCTGGCAAAGGAGGACCTGGAGTTCTCTCATTCGGTGCTGCAGAGTCATCCGCACTCTCCCGCCCGTTTGGGAGCTTTGGTATAATCCCCATGGTCCTTTCAGGAACCCCAGCATCCACTTAGGACGATAGAGAAAATAAGAATTTACTTACCGATAATTCTATTTCTCGGAGTCCGTAGTGGATGCTGGGCGCCCATCCCAAGTGCGGATTATCTGCAATACTTGTACATAGTTATTGTTAACTAATTCGGGTTATTGTTTAGGAAGCCATCTTTCAGAGGCTCCTCTGTTATCATACTGTTAACTGGGTTTAGATCACAAGTTGTACGGTGTGATTGGTGTGGCTGGTATGAGTCTTACCCGGGATTCAAAATCCTCCCTTATTGTGTACGCTCGTCCGGGCACAGTACCTAACTGGAGTCTGGAGGAGGGTCATAGGGGGAGGAGCCAGTACACACCACCTGACCTGTAAAAGCTTTACTTTTGTGCCCTGTCTCCTGCGGAGCCGCTATTCCCCATGGTCCTTTCAGGAACCCCAGCATCCACTACGGACTCCGAGAAATAGAATTATCGGTAAGTAAATTCTTATTATAAAGTGCATTCTATAAAATCATACGTAGCAGCTAATTGGTTGCCATGGACAACTTCTCCACTGGCTCACTTCTCCACACTTTTTAGCTGGGTGTTATGGTTCATTCGCCACGGAAACCACCCCTTCCCATTTACCTGGGCTTGGGACCGGCTATGAAGGTCACATAGGCTGGATTGGTGGGAGATCTTGCTTTGTGTGGAGCACAGGCTGTCTATGGCGCACAGCCTGGAGCTGATGATGGAGCTTGTGTATGGTGCAGAGCCTGGAGCTGATAGCAAGATAGCAGGAGACGTTGTTCTGGCAATGACTTCTCTTCCATAGCTGGTTTAAAGTCAGGTGATATAGGCCAAGGTGACGTCATCCATATTCTGACAGCTTGGATGGACATGATGTTTAAGCCATATTTGTGTTCTCCTGTCCACCCTCAGCTCTGAGATCATTAAAGACCTCTGTGAAATATTCAAGGTCGGCATTGATGCGCAGCATCTTTGAGCTCATCTGGTTAATCACAGAGAGGCAACGGCTCCAGAAGGCCTCCTTTGAGCTTTCGACCAGGAAAGGCCTCAGTGGGTAGGTGGTCTCACTGCCCATGTATGTGAAAGCCAGGTACAGGCATGTTGACATATGTGCCTGTAGTTCTTGCTCGTTGTCCAGCTCTGATGAAATGACTTCTCGGCAGAGCATGTATAGAAAGACGACATTGCCTGGGGTAAGAAAGCCTACTGGCTGTTCCCATCCAGTGAGAAGCTTGTCTATATATGTCATCCATGAAATGATGTTTGTTGGTGACAGATTCTTCATCTTGTCACATCTCCGGCATATGAACTCCCCAAGATTGCTCAGGAGCTCGCTGGTGGTTGCCCGCACCATCTGGCATTTTGGAGACGCAGATCTCTTCCCAAAAGTATTATCTGTGGCCTGGGTGAAGTTTGTTAAGTCAACGCACGACAGGGAACTCTTTAGGCTGTCACTGACGAGGTGGGTGACATCGGTTTGGCCAGCTTTGGGTTGTCTCCGTTTGGTCATAAGGCGTCTAAAGCACCAGAGGAGCGATCGTCTCTCACCAGATCTTCCAGTCACGCTGTCCAGAACAGCAGGCCGATGGGCCCCAGTTGATGACTCTTCATCCGGTAGGCTTGCCTTGCGGCAGCACGAGAATGGGAAACCGTTCCACATTCTTATTCAAGATCTTCTTCTCTATCTGCGAAACCTGCAAACAAAATATCTGCAAGAATCAAGTTTTGGATTCAGACTGCGGTGGCTCTGACTGCGGAAAGCAATCAGATAGATACGGTCTGTCTCCTTCACTGTCCCATTAAGGGTTGAGCAGCAGCTGGGCCAGCAGGTTGTATTTATAGGCTTCCCTGCTTACAGTGGCATTGTGACACGTTTGTGACACGCGTGGCTGTTGTGATGCGTTATGCAAATGAGCTGCTGGTCACATGGAGGCAATTCAACAAGTGTTGAAAACTGGTGACATATAGAAAGTGTTATCACCTTATTACAGCCCTGTAAGGAAAGGAGTATGTGTAAAATAAACTATAGAGAAGTAGATAGGATATTGGAATAAGCTGAACGCTAATTGGTTGAAAATAAACAAATGCATAAACAATGTTTCCTTCAGCAACGGCTCCATTCAGCTCCTCCTACTCTTCCTTTGTGTCAAGAAAAATGATTTGTTGTTTATAAAATAATATAACGGCAGATGCGTTCCGGTCTGCGGACGGAACGCTGCGACAATAGCGGGTCACTGGCTGTGTCCAGAGGTGTAGCTAGGTGCCATGGTGCCCGGAGCATGGATATGTTTCGGTGCCCCCCACCCCTGTACTTAATTGGAGGCATGGCCAACATGTGGGGGCATGTTACACTTGAAAAGAAAACAAAAGACAAAAATCCTAAATTGGTGTCCAACATCATGCTCCTGCTCTCCCAGTATAATGTCAAATGGCGCTGCATGTCCGCGTAAAACAATCAATATATAATGCAAGTGTGCCGCACTCCTGGCGGGTGCGGCAACGTTTCAGTGCCCTTTAATGTGTGCCACTTTTGTCACCTGACAAAAGTACCACTTGCATTATATATGTGTATCTAAATAAATATATATATATATATATATATATATGTATGTATGTGTATATATATATATATATATATATATATATATATATATATATACTGTGTATATATGTGTAGTAAAGTAACATACTATATATGTGTACATATTTAAGTGTGTGTGTATATATATATATATATATATATTAATAGCTGATTTGAAGAGGGTGGCACTCAGGACTCTACAATATGGAGTTAATAATGCAGCTCTTTAGAGGAGTGCCAGGTCACCGTTCAGCATATATATATATATATATATATATATATATATATAAAGAAAAAGGTTGCAGGTGCACACTTCAAACATTACCAATTTATTAATAATAATCATTGCAATAAAATGTTGCATTTTCAGCGAGGTTCTTCGCATAGTTATGGCCATAAGTAACGGCTTGCCCACCGCATCCAGGTGACCTCATTAGTCGGGCAAGTCCCTAACATTTTGGGGGGTACAAATCTAGGTTGCGGAACCCCCCAAAAATAAAGCAGCTGAGTGACCCCAGGGCAACACAAAAGTGAAAAAATATATAGTGAAAAAGTGAAAATAGGTTAGTGAGAGAAGCTGCTGAAAACAGCCGGGGTAAATTAGTGAGAGGTAATGAAGGGAGAGATAAAGTAGTGAAAAGTGAAGGTAAGAAATGAATTACATTGAAACAAAACACACAATAGGGATAGGCACAACTCGGGAGCGCGGAGGGAGGAAGCAGCTCAGGCGGCTGTTAACAGCTGTGAGCTGAGGGTGGCCGGGCGGCTGGTGCGCCTGGAGCTTGAGCTCCTCCGAAGCCACCGTCCCCACGCCCCTGGCTGTGTCAGCCGGTGTTACAGTAATAATGTAACAGAAGCGGAGGCTGTTCTGGCTTAGTATTGGACATTTGGTGGAAATATGCTTAGAATCAGCGCCTAACTTATCTCATATCTATAGCATACAGTATATACCTATCTGCATCATATCTATCTATCTGTCTGTCTATCTATCTATCTATCTATCTAAAATCTATATCATATCCTATCTATCTATCTATCTCTATCTATCTATCTATCTATCTATATCATATATACCTATCTGCATCATATCTATCTATCTGTCTATCTATCTATCTAAAATCTATATCATATCCTATCTGTCTATCTATCTATCTATCTATCTATCTATCTATCTATCTATCTATCTATCTGTCTATCTATATCATATATACCTATCTGCATCATAACTATCTATCTATCTATCTATCTATCTATCTATCTATCTATCTAAAATCTATATCATATCCTTTCTATCTTTCTATCTTTCTATCTTTCTATCTATCTATCTATCTATCTATCTATCTATCTATCTATCTATCTATATCATATATACCTATCTGCATCATATCTATCTATCTATCTATCTATCTAAAATCTATATCATATCCTATCTATCTATCTATCTATCTATCTATCTATCTATATCATATATACCTATCTGCATCATATCTATCTCTATCTATCTATCTAAAATCTATATCATATCCTATCTATCTATCTATCTATCTATCTATCTATCTATCTATATCATATATACCTATTTATCTATCTAATATCTATATCATATATACCTATTTATCTATCTAATATCTATATCATATATACCTATTTATCTATCTATCTAATATCTATATCATATATACCTATTTATCTATCTAATATCTATATCATATATACCTATTTATCTATCTATCTAATATCTATATCATATATACCTATCTGCATCATATCTATCTATCTGTCTATCTATCTATCTAAAATCTATATCATATTCTATCTATCTATCTATCTATCTATCTATCTATATCATATATACCTATCTGCATCATATCTATCTATCTATCTAAAATCTATATCATATCCTATCTATCTATCTATCTATCTATCTATCTATCTATCTATCTATCTATCTATCTATCTATCTATCTATATCATATATACCTATCTGCATCATATCTATCTATCTATCTATCTATCTATCTATCTATCTATCTATCTATCTATCTATCTATCTATCTAAAATCTATATCATATCCTATCCTATCTATCTATCTATCTATCTATCTATCTATCTATCTATCTATATCATATATACCTATTTATCTATCTAATATCTATAGCATATATACCTATTTATCTATCTATCTAATATCTATATCATATATACCTATGTATCTATCTATCTAATATCTATATCATATATACCTGTTTATCTATCTATCTAATATCTATATCATAAATACCTATTTATCTATCTAATATCTATATCATATATACCTATTTATCTATCTATCTAATATCTATATCATATATACCTATTTATCTATCTATCTAATATCTATATCATATATACCTATTTATCTATCTATCTAATATCTATATCATATATACCTATTTATCTATCTATCTAATATCTATATCATATATACCTATTTATCTATCTATCTAATATCTATATCATATATACCTATCTATCTATCTATCTATCTATCTATCTATCTATCTATCTATCTATCACATATATACTTATCTGCATCATTGTCTGTCTCTGTCTGTCTCTGTCTGTCTGTCTGTCTGTCTATCTATCTATCTATCTATCTATCTATCTATCTATCTATCTAATATCTATATCATATATACCTATTTATCTATCTATCTATCTAATATCTATATCATATCTATCTATCTATCTATCTATCTATCTATCTATCTATATCATATATACCTATCTGCATCATATCTATCTATCTATCTATCTATCTATCTATCTATCTATCTATCTATCTATCTATCTATCTATCTAAAATCTATATCATATCCTATCCTATCTATCTATCTATCTATCTATCTATCTATCTATCTATCTATCTATCTATCTATCTATCTATCTATCTATCTATATCATATATACCTATTTATCTATCTAATATCTATAGCATATATACCTATTTATCTATCTATCTAATATCTATATCATATATACCTATGTATCTATCTATCTATCTAATATCTATATCATATATACCTATTTATCTTTCTATCTAATATCTATATCATAAATACCTATTTATCTATCTAATATCTATATCATATATACCTATTTATCTATCTAATATCTATATCATATATACCTATTTATCTATCTATCTAATATCTATATCATATATACCTATTTATCTATCTATCTAATATCTATATCATATATACCTATTTATCTATCTATCTAATATCTATATCATATATACCTATCTATCTATCTATCTATCTATCTATCTATCTATCTATCTATCTATCTATCTATCTATCACATATATACTTATCTGCATCATTGTCTGTCTCTGTCTGTCTCTGTCTGTCTGTCTGTCTGTCTGTCTATCTATCTATCTATCTATCTATCTATCTAATATCTATATCATATATACCTATTTATCTATCTATCTATCTAATATCTATATCATATCTATCTATCTATCTATCTATCTATCTTTCTCTAACGTCCTAGTGGATGCTGGGGACTCCGTAAGGACCATGGGGAATAAACGGGCTCCGCAGGAGACTGGGCACTCTAAGAAAGAATTAGTACTACTGGTGTGCACTGGCTCCTCCCTCTATGCCCCTCCTCCAGACCTCAGTTAGAATCTGTGCCCGGAAGGAGCTGGGTGCATTTTAGGGAGCTCTGCTGTGCTTGCTATTAAGAAAGTATTTTAGTTAGGTTTTTTTATTTTCAGAGAGCTTCTGCTGGCAACAGACTCTCTGCTACGTGGGACTGAGGGGAGAGAAGCAAACCTACTAACTGCGGCTAGGTTGTGCTTCTTAGGCTACTGGACACCATTAGCTCCATAGGGTTCGAACACAGGAACTTAACCGTGGTCGTCTGGAGCCGCGCCGCCGTCCCCCTCGCAGAGCCAGAAGACAGAAGCCGGCGGATGAAGCAAGAAGGCGTCAAAATCGGCGGCAGAAGACTCCTGTCTTCACATGAGGTAGCGTACAGCACTGCAGCTGTGCGCCATTGCGCCCACACTAACCCACACACTCCGGTCACTGTAGGGTGCAGGGCGCAGGGGGGGGGCGTCCAGGGTAGCAATTGAGTACCTCCTGGCAAAAGCAGCATATATACAGCTGGGCACTGTGTATATGCATGAGCCCCCGACATTTTTTACACCAAATCGCGGGACAGAAGCCCGCCGCTGAGGGGGCGGGGCTTCTTCCTCAGCATTCACCAGCGCCATTTTCTCTCCACAGCTCCGCTGAGAGGAAGCTCCCCAGGCTCTCCCCTGCAGACCACGGTAGAAAGAGGGTAAAAAGAGAGGGGGGGGCACATAAATTTAGCGCAATAATCATATATACAGCAGCTACTGGGTAAACACTAAGTTACTGTGTGGTTCCTGGGTCATATAGCGCTGGGGTGTGTGCTGGCATACTCTCTCTCTGTCTCTCCAAAAGGCCTTGTGGGGGTCCTGTCCTCATATAGAGCATCCCCTGTGTGTGTGGTGTGTCGGTACGCTTGCGTCGACATGTTTGAGGAGGAGGGCTATGTGGAGGCAGAGCAGGTACAGATGAATGAGGTGTCCCCGCCGACGGCGCCGACACCTGATTGGATCGATAGGTGGAAGGTGTTAAATGATAATGTAAACTCCTTGCATAAAAGGTTGGATAAAGCTGAAGCCTTGGGATAGTCAGGGTCCCAACCCATGCCTGATCCTACAGCGCAGAGGCCGTCAGGGTCTCAGAAGCGCCCACTATCCCATATTGTTGACACAGATATCGACACGGATTTTGACTCCAGTGTCGATGGCGATGATGCAAAATTGCAGCCTAAAATGGCTAAAGCCATCCGCTACATGATTATAGCAATGAAGGATGTATTGCACATATCAGAGGTAAACCCTGTCCCTGACAAGAGGGTTTATATGTTTGGGGAGAAAAAGCAAGAGGTGACCTTTCCCCCTTCACATGAGTTAAATGAGTTATGTGAAAAAGCTTGGGATTCTCCTGATAGGAAAATGCTGATTTCCAAAAGGTTACTTATGGCGTACCCCTTCCCGCCAACGGACAGGATGCGCTGGGAATCCTCCCCTAGGGTAGACAAAGCTCTGACACGCTTATCTAAGAAGGTGGCCCTGCCGTCACAGGATACGGCCTCCCTAAAGGATCCTGCGGATAGGTAGCAGGAAGGTATCCTGAAGTCTGTTTATACACAATCAGGTACCATACTGCGGCCGGCAATTGCGTCGGCCTGGATGTGTAGTGCTGTAGCAGCATGGACAGATACTCTGTCTGAGGAACTGGATACCTTGGACAAGGATATTATTTTACTGACCCTGGGGCATATAAAAGACGCTGTCCTATATATGAGGGATGCCCAGAGGGACATTTGCCTACTGGGCTCTAGAATAAATGCTATGTCTATTTCGGCCAGAAGGGTCCTGTGGACTCGGCAATGGACGGGTGATGCCGACTCTAAAAAGCACATGGAGGTTTTACCCTATAAGGGTGAGGAATTGTTTGGGGACCGTCTCTCGGACCTAGTTTCCACAGCTACAGCTGGGAAGTCAAATTTTTTGCCATATATTCCCTCACAGCCTAAGAAAGCACCGTATTACCAAATGCAGTCCTTTCGATCACAAAAAGGCAAGAAAGTCAGAGGTGCATCTTTTCTTGCCAGAGGCAGGGGTAGAGGAAAGAAGCTGCACAATACAGCTAGTTCCCAGGAACAGAAGTCCTCCCCAGCTTCCACTAAATCCACCGCATGACGCTGGGGCTCCACAGGTGGAGCCGAGAGCGGTGGGGGCGCGTCTCCGAAAATTCAGCTACTAGTGGGTTCGTTCACAGGTGGATCCCTGGGCTATACAGATTGTGTCTCAGGGATACAAGCTGGAATTCGAAGTGATGCCCCCTCACCGTTACCTAAAATCAGCCCTGCCTGCTTCTCCCATAGAAAGGGAAGTAGTGTTAGCGGCAATTCACAAGTTATATCTCCAGCA
Organism: Pseudophryne corroboree; assembly: GCF_028390025.1. Classification (NCBI taxonomy): domain Eukaryota; kingdom Metazoa; phylum Chordata; class Amphibia; order Anura; family Myobatrachidae; genus Pseudophryne; species Pseudophryne corroboree. Next base: position 316,837,398 of record NC_086452.1, read on the forward strand.
GGTGGTGGTACAGGTTCCCCTCCCTCAACAGGGAATGGGTTACTATTCCACAATGTTTGTGGTTCCGAAACCGGACGGTTCGGTCAGACCAATATTGAATTTAAAATCCCTGAACATGTACCTTAAAATGTTCAAGTTCAAGATGGAATCGCTCAGAGCGGTCATTGCAAGCCTGGAAGAGGGGGATTTTATGGTGTCTCTGGACATAAAGGATGCTTACCTGCATGTCCCCATTTATCCACCTAATCAGGAGTACCTCAGATTTGTGGTACAGGACTGTCATTACCAATTCCAGACGTTGCCGTTTGGTCTCTCCACGGTACCGAGAATATTTACCAAGGTAATGGCGGAAATAATGGTGCTCCTTCGAAAGCAAGGGGTCACAGTTATCCCATACTTGGACGATCTCCTCATAAAGGCGAGGTCCAGAGAGCAGTTGCTGATCAGCGTAGCACACACTCAGGAAGTGTTGCAACAGCACGGCTGGATTTTGAATATTCCAAAGTCGCAGCTGATCCCTACGACTCGTCTGCCCTTCCTGGGCATGATTCTGGACACGGACCAGAAGAAGGTGTTTCTCCCGGCGGAGAAGGCTCAGGAGCTCGTGACTCTGGTCAGAGACCTCTTAAAACCAAAACAGGTGTCGGTGCATCACTGCACGCGAGTCCTGGGAAAGATGGTGGCGTCATACGAAGCTATTCTCTTCGGCAGGCTCCATGCGAGGACCTTTCAGTGGGATCTGTTGGACAAGTGGTCCGGATCGCATCTTCAGATGCATCGGCTGATCACCCTATCCCCCAGGGCCAAGGTGTCTCTTCTGTGGTGGCTGCAGATTGCTCACCTTCTCGAGGGCCGCAGATTCGGCATTCAGGACTGGGTCCTGGTGACCACGGATGCAAGCCTCCGAGGGTGGGGGGCAGTCACTCAGGGAAGAAACTTCCAGGGGCTGTGGTCAAGTCAGGAGGCTTGTCTGCACATCAATGTCCTGGAATTAAGGGCTATATACAACGCCCTGAGTCAAGCGGAGCCTCTGCTTCGCAACCAACCGGTGCTGATTCAGTCAGACAACATCACCGCAGTGGCTCATGTAAGTCGCCAAGGCGGCACAAGGAGCAGGGTGGCGATGGCGGAAGCCACCAGGATTCTTCGTTGGGCGGAGAATCACGTGCAAGCACTGTCAGCAGTGTTCATTCCGGGAGTGGACAACTGGGAAGCAGACTTCCTCAGCAGGCATAAGAAAAAGAGGAGTGAGAACAATACTCATTGTCCCGGATTGGCCAAGAAGGACTTGGTACCCGGAACTGCAAGAAATGCTCACAGAGGACCCATGGCCCCTGCCTCTCAGACAGGACCTGTTGCAACAGGGGCCCTGTCTGTTCCAAGACTTACCGCGGCTGCGTTTGACGGCATGGCGGTTGAACGCCGGATCCTAGCGGAAAAAGGCATTCCGGATGAAGTTATTCCTACGCTAATAAAGGCTAGGAAGGATGTGACAGCAAAACATTATCACCGTATATGGCGAAAATATGTTGCTTGGTGTGAGGCCAGGAAGGCCCCTACAGAGGAATTCCAGCTGGGCCGTTTCCTTCACTTCCTACAGTCGGGAGTGACTATGGGCTTAAAATTGGGGTCCATAAAGGTCCAGATTTCGGCCCGCTCCATTTTCTTTCAAAAGGAACTGGCTTCACTTCCTGAGGTTCAGACGTTTGTTAAGGGAGTGCTGCATATTCAGCCCCCTTTTGTGCCACCAGTGGCACCTTGGGATCTTAACGTGGTGTTGAGTTTCCTAAAATCTCACTGGTTTGAGCCACTTAAGACCGTGGAGTTAAAATATCTCACGTAGAAAGTGGTCATGCTATTGGCCTTAGCTTCGGCTAGGCGTGTGTCAGAATTGGCGGCGTTGTCATGTAAAAGCCCCTCTCTGGTTTTCCATATGGACAGGGCAGAATTACGGACTCGTCCGCAATTTCTGCCGAAGGTGGTGTCGTCTTTTCATTTGAACCAACCTATTGTGGTGCCTGCGGCTACTCGTGACTTGGAGGATTCCAAGTTGCTTGATGTAGTATGGGCTTTGAAGATCTATGTAGCCAGGACGACTGGAGTCAGGAAAACTGACTCGCTGTTTATCCTGTATGCATCCAACAAGCTGGGTGCTCCTGCTTCAAAGCAAACTATTGCTCGCTGGATCTGTAACACGATTCAGCAGGCTCATTCTGCGGCTGGATTACCGCATCCAAAATCAGTGATAGCCCATTCCACAAGGAAAGTGGGCTCTTCTTGTGCGGCTGCCCAAGTGGTCTCGGCATTACATCTTTGCCGAGCAGCTACTTGGTCGGGTTCAAACACCTTTGCTAGGTTCTACAAGTTTGATACCCTGGCTGAGGAGGACCTTGTGTTTGCCCATTCGGTGCTGCAGAGTCATCCGCACTCTCCTGCCCGTTTGGGAGGTTTGGTATAATCCCCATGGTCCTTACGGAGTCCCCAGCATCCACTAGGACGTTAGAGAAAATAAGATTTTACTCACCGGTAAATCTATTTCTCGTAGTCCGTAGTGGATGCTAGGCGCCCGTCCCAAGTGCGGACTTTCTGCAATACGTGTATATAGTTATTGCTTAATAAAGGGTTATGTTATGTTGGCATCCATTGTTTGATGCCCTGTTGTTGTTCATACTGTTGACTGGGTAAGTTTATCACAAGTTATACGGTGTGATTGGTGTGGCTGGTATGAGTCTTACCCTGGATTCCAAAATCCTTTCCTTATAATGTCAGCTCTTCCGGGCACAGTTTCCTTAACTGAGGTCTGGAGGAGGGGCATAGAGGGAGGAGCCAGTGCACACCAGTAGTACTAAATCTTTCTTAGAGTGCCCAGTCTCCTGCGGAGCCCGTCTATTCCCCATGGTCCTTACGGAGTCCCCAGCATCCACTACGGACTACGAAAAATAGATTTACCGGTGAGTAAAATCGGATTTTTTTTTTGTGTATTTTGTGTGTGGCACTCGAATATTCGCTGGAAGTATTAAGCGGCCCCCCAGCTGAAATAATTGCCCACCCCTGATCTAGCTCATATCTATATAATATCTGTCTGTCTGTCTATCTATCTATCTGATATGTGTCTATGTATTTTCTATCTGTCTATCTAAGGGCAGACTTGATGGTAGGTAGATTTAGGGGTAATGAAAAATGACTTCATATTAGGGTAGTGGATAAGTGGAATAGCCTCCTGTCAGAGGTAGTTGAGGGTAAAGGCCCCCATCCACTAGTGAGACTGAACTAAAAGTTGGATCTGATTTTCCCTCGATCTGCCCGGCAGCTTCCCGGGAGTACTGCCATTACGATTTCCTACTTGAGTGTTTTTTTTTACATCCGATAATCGCATCCGATTGTGTACAAATGCACTCCGATGTGCACCTTTTCCTCCGATATTCATGGAAAGCTCGGAATCGATGAAAAGTGGCCATATCGCACTAGTGGATGTTGGGGGGCTAATACAGTAAAGCAATTTAAGCATGCTTGGGATAGGTGGGATGTAGTTGTATGAATGGCGGTCAGGAGACCGCCGGTCACAATACTGATGCCGGGATCCCGCCCCCTGTCAGGGACTCTTCCCAGTGGGAATAGAACCTGTGGCGTGCTCGCAGAAAGGGGCTTCACTGCGCTTGTCTCCCCCCCCACGCTGGACATCTCAAACCTAGGCATGGATACAGTCACACATATCTAACCCAGATAGGCATATGAATAGCCTAAGATCATCATCTAAGTAGCAAATAGGTTGTAAGTTACCTAAAGGATAAAAAAGGGGCAGACTAGATGGGCCAAGTGGTTCTTATCTGCCGTCACGTTACATTGTTTCTCTAACGTCCTAAGTGGATGCTGGGGACTCCGTAAGGACCATGGGGAATAGCGGCTCCGCAGGAGACTGGGCACATCTAAAGAAAGCTTTAGGACTATCTGGTGTGCACTGGCTCCTCCCCCTATGACCCTCCTCCAAGCCTCAGTTAGATCTCTGTGCCCGAACGAGAAGGGTGCACACTAGGGGCTCTCCTGAGCTTCTTAGTGAAAGTTTTAGTTTAGGTTTTTTATTTTCAGTGAGACCTGCTGGCAACAGGCTCACTGCATCGAGGGACTAAGGGGAGAAGAAGCGAACTCACCTGCGTGCAGAGTGGATTGGGCTTCTTAGGCTACTGGACATTAGCTCCAGAGGGACGATCACAGGCCCAGCTTGGATGGGTCCCAGAGCCGCGCCGCCGGCCCCCTTACAGAGCCAGAAGGCAGAAGAGGTCCGGAAAATCGGCGGCAGAAGACGTCCTGTCTTCAACAAGGTAGCGCACAGCACTGCAGCTGTGCGCCATTGCTCTCAGCACACTTCACACTCCGGTCACTGAGGGTGCAGGGCGCTGGGGGGGGGGGCGCCCTGAGGCGCAATAAAAACACCTTGGATGGCAAAAAAATGCATCGCATATAGCTCCTGGGCTATATGGATGCATTTAACCCCTGCCAGAATACATAGAAAAACGGGAGATAAGGCCGCCGATAAGGGGGCGGAGCCTATCTCCTCAGCACACTGGCGCCATTTTCCCTCACAGCTCCGTTGGAGGGAAGCTCCCTGGCTCTCCCCTGCAGTCACTACACTACAGAAAGGGTTAAAAAAGAGAGGGGGGCACTAATAAGGCGCAGTATTAACTATACAGCAGCTATAAGGGGAAAAACACTTATATAAGGTTATCCCTGTATATATATATATATATATATATATATATATATATATAGCGCTCTGGTGTGTGCTGGCAAACTCTCCCTCTGTCTCCCCAAAGGGCTAGTGGGGTCCTGTCCTCTATCAGAGCATTCCCTGTGTGTGTGCTGTATGTCGGTACTTTTGTGTCGACATGTATGAGGAGAAAAATGATGTGGAGACGGAGTAGATTGCCTGTAATAGTGATGTCACCCCCTAGGGGGTCGACACCCGAGTGGATGAACTGTTGGAAGGAATTACGTGACAGTGTCAGCTCTGTATAAAAGACAGTGGTTGACATGAGACAGCCGGCTACTCAGCTTGTGCCTGTCCAGACGTCTCATAGGCCGTCAGGGGCTCTAAAGCGCCCGTTACCTCAGATGGCAGATATAGACGCCGACACGGATACTGACTCCAGTGTCGACGGTGAAGAGACAAATGTGACTTCCAGTAGGGCCACACGTTACATGATTGAGGCAATGAAAAATGTTTTACACATTTCTGATAATACGAGTACCACCAAAAAGGGGTATTATGTTCGGTGAGGAAAAACTACCTGTAGTTTTCCTGAATCTGAGAAATTAAATGAGGTGTGTGATGATGCGTGGGTTTCCCCCGATAACAACTGATAATTTCTAAAATGTTATTGGCATTATATCCTTTCCCGCCAGAGGTTAGGGTGCGTTGGGAAACACCCCCTAGGGTGGATAAAGCGCTCACACGCTTGTAAGGGCTCTACCCTCTCCTGAGATGGCCGCCCTTAAGGATCCTGCTGATAGAAAGCAGGAGGGTATCCTAAAATGTATTTACACACATACTGGTGTTATACTGCGACCAGCAATCGCCTCAGCCTGGATGTGCAGTGCTAGGTTGGCGTGGTCGGATTCCCTGACTGAAAATATTGATACCCTAGATAGGGACAGTATATTTTTGCCTATAGAGCATTTAAAAGATGCATTTCTATATATGCGTGATGCACAGCGGAATATTTGCCGACTGGCATCAAGTCTAAGTGCGTTGTCCATTTCTACCAGTAGAGGGTTATGGACACGTCAGTGGTCAGGTGATGCGTATTCCAATCGGCATTTGGAAGTATTGCCTTATTAAGGGGAGGAGTTATTTGGGGTCGGTCTTTCAGACCTGGTGGCCACGGCAACAGCTGGGAAATCCACGTTTGTACCCCAGGTCGCCTCTCAACATGAGAAGACGCCGTTTTACCAGGCGCAGTCTTTTCGTGGACAAGCGGGCAAAAGGTTCCTCATTTCTGCCCCGTGACAGAGGGAGAGGAAAAAGGCTGCAGAAATCAGCCAGTTCCCAGGAACAGAAACCCTCTCCCGCCTCTGCCAAGCCCTCAGTATACGCTGGGGCTTTACAAGCAGAATCAGGCACGGTGGGGGGCCCGTCTCAATGAATTTCAGCGCGCAGTGGGCTCACTCGCAAGTAGACCCCTGGATCCTTCAGGTGATATCTCAGGGGTACAAATTAGAATTCGAGACGTCTCCCCCTCGCCGTTTCCTAAAGTCGGCTTTACCGATGTCTCCTTCTGACAGGGAGACAGTTTTGGAAGCCATTCACAAGCTGTATTCCCAGCAGGTGATAATCAAGATACCCCTCCTGCAACAGGGAACGGGGTATTATTCCACACTGTTGTGGTACCGAAGCCGGACGGCTCGGTGAGACCGATTCTAAATCTAAAATCTTTGAACACTTACATACAGAGGTTCAAATTCAAGATTGAGTCACTCAGAGCAGTGATTGCGAACCTGGAAGAAGGGGACTACATGATGTCTCGGGACATCAAGGATGCTTACCTTCATGTCAAAATTTACCCTTCTCACCAAGGGTACCTCAGGTTTATGGTACAGAACTGTCACTATCAGTTCAGACGCTGCCGTATGGATGGTCCACGGCACCCCGGGTCTTTACCAAGGTAATGGCCGAAATGATGATATTCCTTCGAAGGAAGGGAATTTTAGTTATCCCTTACTTGGACAATTCCCTGATAAGGGTAAGATCCAGGGAACAGTTGGAGGTCGGTGTAGCACTATCTCAGGTAGTGTTGCGGCAGCACGATTGGATTCTCAATATTCCAAAATCGCAGCTGGTTCCGACGACTTGTCTTCTGTTCCTAGGGATGATCCTGGACACAGTCCAGAAAAAGGTGTTTCTCCCGGAGGAGAAAGCCAGGGAGTTATCCGAGCTAGTCAGGAACCTCCTAAAAACCGAGCCAAGTCTCAGTGCATCAATGCACAAGGGTTCTGGGTAAAATGGTGGCTTCCTACGAAGCAATCCCATTCGGCAGATTCCACGCAAGAACTTTCCAGTGGGACCTGCTGGACAAATGGTCCGGGTCGCATCTTCAGATGCATCAGCGGATAACCCTGTCACCAAGGACAAGGGTGTCCCTCCTGTGGTGGTTGCAGAGTGCTCATCTTCTAGAGGGCCGCAGATTTGGCATTCAGGACTGGGTCCTGGTGACCACGGATGCCAGCCTGCGAGGCTGGGGAGCAGTCACACAGGGAAGGAATATCCAGGGCTTATGGTCAAGCCTGGAGACATCACTTCACATAAATATCCTGAAGCTAAGGGACATTTACAATGCTCTAAGCTTAGCAAGACCTCTGCTTCAAGGTCAGCCGGTGTTGATCCAGTCGGACAACATCACGGCAGTCACCCACGTAAACAGACAGGGTGGCAGAAGAAGCAGGAGGGCAATGGCAGAAGCTGCAAGGATTCTTCGCTGGGCGGAAAATCATGTGATAGCACTGTCGGCAGTATTCATTCCGGGAGTGGACAACTGGGAAGCAGACTTCCTCAGCACGACCTCCACCCGGGAGAGTGGGGACTTCACCCAGAAGTCTTCCACATGATTATAAACCGTTGGGAAAAACTCGACAGGTATTGCGCTAGGTCCAGGGACCCTCAGGCAATAGCTGTAGACGCTCTGGTAACACCGTGGGTGTACCAGTCAGGGTATGTGTTCCCTCCTCTGCCTCTCATACCCAAGGTACTGAGATTGATAAGATGGAGAGGAGTAAGCACTATATTCGTGGCTCCGGATTGGCCAAGAAGGACTTGGTAACTGGAACTTCAAGAGATGCTCACGGAGGATCCGTGGCCTCTACCTCTAAGAAGGGACCTGCTCCAGCAAGGAACCCTGTCTGTTCCAAGACTTACCGCGGCTGCGTTTGATGGCATGGCGGTTGAACGCCGGATCCTGAAGGAAAAAAAGGCATTCCGGATGAAGTCATCCCTATCCTGATCAAAGCCAGGAAGGATGTAACCGCAAAAACATTATCACCGCAATTGGCGAAAATATGTTGCGTGGTGCGAGGCCAGTAAGGCCCGACGGAGGAAATTCAACTGGGTCGATTCCTACATTTCCTGCAAACAGGAGTGTCTATGGGCCTGAAATTGGGGTCCATTAAGGTTCAAATTTCGGCCCTGTCAATTTTCTTCCAAAAAGAACTAGCTTCAGTCCCTGAAGTTCAGACGTTTGTAAAAGGGGTACTGCATATACAGCCTCCTTTTGTGCCTCCAGTGGCACTTTGGGATCTCAATGTAGTTTTGGGTTCCAAAAGTCACATTGGTTTGAACCACTTAAATCTGTGGAGTTAAAATATCTCACATGGAAAGTGGTCATGCTGTTGGCCCTGGCCTGGGCCAGGCGCGTGTCAGAATTGGCGGCTTTATCCTGAAAAAGCCCTTATCTGATTTTCCATTCGGACAGGGCGGAATTGAGGACTCGTCCTCAGTTTCTCCCTAAGGTGGTTTCAGCGTTTCACCTGAACCAACCTATTTGTGGTGCCTGCGGCTACTAGGGACTTGGAGGACTCCAAGTTGCTAGACGTTGTCAAAATATATGTTTCCAGGACGGCTGGAGTCAGGAAATCTGACTCGCTGTTTATCCTGTATGCACCCAACAAGCTGGGTGCTCCTGCTTCTAAGCAGACTATTGCTCGTTGGATTTGTAGTACAATTCAGCTTGCACATTCTGTGGCAGGCCTGCCACAGCCAAAAATCTGTAAATGCCCACTCCACAAGGAAGGTGGGCTCATCTTGGGCGGCTGCCCGAGGGGTCTCGGCTTTACAACTTTGCCGAGCAGCTACTTGGTCAGGAGCAAATACGTTTGTAAAAATTCTACAAAATTGATATCCTGGCTGAGGAGGACCTGGAGTTCTCTCATTCGGTGCTGCAGAGTCATCCGCACTCTCCCGCCCGTTTGGGAGCTTTGGTATAATCCCCATGGTCCTTACGGAGTCCCCAGCATCCACTTAGGACGTTAGAGAAAATAAGAATTTACTTACCGATAATTCTATTTCTCATAGTCCGTAGTGGATGCTGGGCGCCCATCCCAAGTGCGGATTGTCTGCAATACTGGTACATAGTTATTGTTACCAAAAAAAAAAAAAAAAAAATCGGGTTATTGCTGTAGTGAGCCATCTTTTCTAGAGGCTCCTCTGTTATCATGCTGTTAACTGGGTTCAGATCACAAGTTGTACGGTGTGATTGGTGTGGCTGGTATGAGTCTTACCCGGGATTCAAAATCCTTCCTTATTGTGTACGCTCGTCCGGGCACAGTATCCTAACTGAGGCTTTGAGGAGGGTCATAGGGGGAGGAGCCAGTGCACACCAGATAGTCCTAAAGCTTTCTTTAGATGTGCCCAGTCTCCTGCGGAGCCGCTATTCCCCATGGTCCTTACGGAGTTCCCAGCATCCACTACGGACTATGAGAAATAGAATTATCGGTAAGTAAATTCTTATTTTCTGTGCAGGGTAAATACTGGCTTTTTTTAATTTATTTTTACACTGCAATTTAGATTTCAGTTTGCCACACCCCACCCAAATCTAACTCTCTCTGCACATGCTACATCTGCCCCACCTGCACTGCAGCATGATTTTGCCCAAATGCTAACTTTTTTGGTTTGCTAACAACTCTGAATAACCCCCAGTGTCTTACGTGATACGGGTTACAATGCATCATGCATATTGCACCATTCTATGAAATCAGCCCACTTGTGCTTTACTTGCTGGTGTCCTGAGGGTTAATGTGACATTGTCTCCGAGTGGAAGTAGCTCTCTGTTCTCCCCATTAGATGATAGTTTGCAGACTGACGGTATAATGTACAGAAGCAGAACGCAATAAATCAGATTATGTCCTTGAACTGCTTGCGTTACATATATCACTTTGATCAAGCCTGCAATCCTGTTTTGCAGGATAGAAAGCTCAGGGAATGTCCGGCAGGGTGGACCCTTCATCAGAAACACTGTTATTATCACAACACTCTACAAAAGTCCACCTGGGAGGGGGCGGAGCACGACTGCGCACAGAGGTAAGAAACAGGGCCCTCCTGCTGTGCGGGATCCGCTCGTTACTCCTAGTCTTAGTATAACGATATTAACGGACGCGGCCTTCCGTGTAACACACAGCGAGGCATAGAAAAGACCAATTGTTTCTCAATCCAGTTTTTATACATACACGGGGCACTATGTTCATATGGGTTGGTGGGCACACTCACATGCTCAATTAATTCCAGTAGTTTTCTATAACGATTTATTGGTCTGTTGTTGAATTGCGGTCCGGGTTAATGGCAATAAGAGTTCTGGATGTAAATTCTATCCTATCGGGTCTTTATCCACCTTATTAGGGTCCTAATTCGGACCTAATTGCAGCAGCAAAATCTTTCTCTAATGGGCAAAATCATGTGCAGTGCAGGTGGGGCAGATGTAACATGTGCAGAGAGAGTTAGATTTGGGTGGGTTATTTTGTTTCTGTGCAGGGTAAATACTGGCTGCTTTATTTTTACACTGCAATTTAGATTTCAGTTTGAACACACCCCACCCAAATCTAACTCTCTCTGCACATGTTATATCTGCCCCCCCTGCAGTGCACATGGTTTTGCCCATTAGAGAGAAAGTTTGCTGCTGCGATCAGGTCTGAATTAGGCCCAATATTCAGAACTGTCACAGTCTAATGTGATTGCGCATTTTACATTTCAGGTCTAACAGCCATCTAACCAGCGTGCATTCGGAGGCAGATATGAGCTGGCTCTGGAAGTTTGCTGGGAAGAAGCCATTTTGGATTGGTAAGACAGGAAGACAAATGAATTACACAACAAAATTCTTCGTGTGACTCCACATGGTCACTGTAATGTGCTGTATTATTTTAAGAATTATTCTAATTATTATTTTATATCCAGGCGTCACTGTAATTTCTAATTAGTGATGAGCGGGTTCGGTTCCTCGGAATCCGAACCCCCCCCGAACTTCACCCATTTCTCTGACGTCCTAGTGGATGCTGGGAACTCCGAAAGGACCATGGGGATAGCGGCTTCGCAGGAGACTGGGTACAACTAAAGAAAGCTTTTAGGTCACCTGGTGTGCACTGGCTCCTCCCACCATGACCCTCCTCCAAGCCTCAGTTAGATCTTGTGCCCGGCCGAGGTTGGATGCACACTAGGGGCTCTCCTGAGCTTCTAGAAAGAAAGTATATAATTAGGTTTTTTATTTTACAGTGAGACCTGCTGGCAACAGGCTCACTGCAGCGAGGGACTAAGGGGAGAAGAAGCGAACCTACCTGCTTGCAGCTAGCTTGGGCTTCTTAGGCTACTGGACACCATTAGCTCCAGAGGGATCGACCGCATGGAACTGGCCTTGGTGTTCGGTCCCGGAGCCGCGCCGCCGCCCCCCTTACAGAGCCAGAAGCAAGAAGAGGTCCGGAAAATCGGCGGCAGAAGACATCAGTCTTCACCAAGGTAGCGCACAGCACTGCAGCTGTGCGCCATTGCTCCTCATGCACACTTCACACTCCGGTCACTGAGGGTGCAGGGCGCTGGGGGGGGGGCGCCCTGACCAGCAATAAAAACACCTTGGCTGGCATATATATCACAATATATAGCCCCAGAGGCTATATATGTGATAAATACCCCTGCCAGAATCCATAAAAATGCAGGAGAAAAGTCTGCGAAAAAGGGGCGGAGCTATCTCTCTCAGCACACTGGCGCCATTTTCTCTTCACAGTGCAACTGGAAGACAGCTCCCCAGGCTCTCCCCTGTAGTTTTCAGGCTCAAAGGGTTAAAAAGAGAGGGGGGGCACTAAATTTAGGCGCAATATTGTATATACAAGCAGCTATTGGGAAAAATTCACTCAATATAGTGTTAATCCCTAAATTATATAGCGCTCTGGTGTGTGCTGGCTAACAAAGCTAAATATTTATCTTATTAAAAACACGTTAAAGGTTAAAGAACACAGTACGCAATTGGCGCAAAAAGTACCGCAAGGGTACTCCCTTAACTATACCTTAAGGAATGTACTTATACTGTAAACCTCTGTGTAGTGGTAGAGTGTAAATGCAACACAGTGTAACCTTATTAACTTCAAAGCTGTTTGAGCGTCACCGACGCTCTGAGAGTACTTAACACTATAAGAAATACACAGATACCTGGGCTTAGGGTCTAACGCCTTATATATATATTATGGATGGTATGCTTGCAAAAGAATAATACAATACAATTATACACTACCAATATAACATAGACTAACTAACCAGATAACTACACAGGAAATACAATACAATACAATTTACGTTTAAGGGAAAATGAGGGAGAAAGAAGAGAAGAGAGAGAGAGATATGGCTCACAATAACAATAGGAACAATATGATTGCAGAGAAGCTTACACATGTGAGGAACAATCGCTGCGCAGTTAGTCAATGCTGATGAAATACTTGAGCTTACTCATACTGGCTGTCCCTATATACACAACCCTACAATACCGCATGGGACAGAAGCTAGACTCCATTTTATTAAAGCTCCCATGATTCCAAAGACTGCACCACATGGTTGAAAGGGGGAGGGGAAAATACCCGGCAGCAGCCATTTTAGATTTGCAGGTCCAAACACATGGCACTCTCTGCTACACCACAATCACATAGCAGAAGACACAAGACTCCATTTTATTCCAAAATGTCCAAGCCTCAGAACAATGCATATGTTCTGATTTTACAATTCCAAACCATCTAAATCACCTTTCACAATTTCAATCCAACTTCCTAGAACCATCTTATTCACTTTCACATTCCAAACAACTTCCTAGAACCATCTTATTCACTTTCACATTCCAAACAACTTCCTAGAACCATCTTATTCACTTTCACATTCCAAACAACTTCAGTATCTCAATAACCAGAGCATATTCATCACAAGACCAGATCACAATGTAACCACACATCTCAGCCCGCCACTGCCACAAGCACATGCCCAAACGCAACTGCATGGTGGTATTTATGATTAACAAGATATATATTATAACTAACCAGCACAATCTATTTTAAATCTCCATAGGCAAACAAATACCACAAATGCTACGCTACAGGTTGTCTAATGTCCCAGCTACCATCACAGATTCCCAGATCTATCACACAAACACCCAACAATCACACAACCAAGTTACAATATCCTATTTAAACCAGAAAGCAATCTGTCTATATTTCCTTATCTAGCCATGTGAATTCAATACTTAGCCTTTGGTGCCTGGTGATGATCCAGCCATGCTTCTGAGAGCTTTGTTCTGAGTGTAGCTTCATTACATCTGTTCTCTGAGGCCACCAGCAACACTGACCCCCAACCCCCCCAGACAGGAACTATCCTCCTGTGTGTCTGTTCCTAGGGGAGGGGTCTCTCTCTCTCCTTTGTATATGCTAATCAGGTTCAGCCCTGAAAATCTTAGTAAAAGGTTGGCTTGATCATCCATTGTTCTTAACAAAGTGATCTTAGCTTTTATACATATAATCATATCTATCCGCTGCAATGTCCTACAACTTCACAACCAGCATCAAACTAACCCACACATCATTCTGCTTGCTTCAATACCAAACATGATGGGCGCATCTGGTTCTGTTCAGATAATACATATTCATGACATCAATTCATCAGCCAATTCTAAATCTCCATGATGTCTGGTGCTTGACATTATTATAACCATGTACTGTATGAAACAAGCGCCGAATCCATCTCCGTGCCATGTCCGAGCAAATGCGTGTGTTTCCATATATTGCTGTGCTCGCTGCGCATATTTGCAAGTATAGCGACTTAAATGTGTGTGTGGTTTGTATGTTCTCTCTATGTAATATTTTTGACTTTGACATGGCATACTCTCTCTCTGTCTCCCCAAAGGGCTGTGTGGGGTCCTGTCCTCAGTCAGAGCATTCCCTGTGGTGTGTGCGGTGTGTCGGTACGGCTGTGTCGACACGTTTGATGAGGAGGCTTATGTGATGGCAGAGCAGATGCCGATAAAGGGGATGTCGCCCCCTGTGGGGCCGACACCAGAGTGGATGGATAGGTGGAAGGTATAAACCGACAGTGTCAACTCCTTACATAAAAGGCTGGATGACGTAACAGCTATGGGACAGCCGGCTTCTCAGCCCGCGCCTGCCCAGGCGTCTCAAAGGCCATCAGGGGCTCAAAAACGCCCGCTCCCTCAGATGGCAGACACAGATGTCGACACGGAGTCTGACTCCAGTGTCGACGAGGTTGAGACATATACACAATCCACTAGGAACATCCGTTACATGATCCCGGCAATAAAAAATGTGTTACACATTTCTGACATTAACCCAAGTACCACTAAAGAAGGGTTTTATGTTTGGGGAGAAAAAGCAGGCAGTGTTTTGTTCCCCCATCAAATGAGTGAATGAAGTGTGAAAAAGCGTGGGTTCCCCCGATAAGAAACTGGTAATTTCTAAAAAGTTACTGATGGCGTACCCTTTCCCGCCAGAGGATAAGTTACGCTGGGAGATTTCCCCTAGGGTGGATAAGGCGCTCACACGTTTGTCAAAAAAGGTGGCACTGCCGTCTTAGGATACGGCCACTTTGAAGGTACCTGCTGATAAAAAGCAGGAGGCTATCCTGAAGTCTGTATTTACACACTCGGGTACTAGACTGAGACCTGCAGATAGTGCTGCTGCAGCGTGGTCTGTAACCCTGTCAAACAGGGATACTATTTTGCGAACATAAGACGTCGTCTTATATATGAGGGATGCACAGAGGGATATTTTGCCGGCTGGCATCCAGAATTAATGCAATGTCCATTCGGTCAGGAGGTTATTAGAGACCCGACACTGGACAGGTGATGCTGACTTTAAAAGGCACATAGAGCCTTATAAGGGTGAGGAATTGTTTGGGGATGGTCTCTGGGACCTCGTATCCACAGCAACAGCTGGGAAGGAAAATTTTTTACCTCAGGTTTCCTCACAGCCTCAGAAAGCACTGCATTATCAGGTACAGTCCTTTCGGCTTCAGAAATGCAAGCGTGTAAAACGAGGGAAGAGGGAAAAAGCTGCACCAGTCAGCCAGTTCCCAGAATCAAAATTCTTCCCCCGCTTCCTCTGAGTCCACCGCATGACGGTGGGGCTCCACAGGCGTAGCCAGGTACGGTGGGGGGCCGCCTCAAAAATTTCAGCGATCAGTGGGCTCGCTCACAGGTGGATCCCTAGATCCTTCAAGTAGTATTTCAGGGGTACAAGCTGGAATTCGAGGCATCTCCCCCCCGCCGTTTCCTCAAATCTGCCTTGCCGACAACTCCCTCAGGCAGGGAGACTGTGCTAGAGGCAATTCACAAGCTGTATTCCCAGCAGGTGATAGTCAAGGTGCCCCTACTTCAACAAGGACGGGGTTACTATTCCACATACCGAAACCGGATGGTTCGGTGAGACCCATTTTATATTTGAAATCCTTGAACACATACATAAAAAATTCAAGTTCAAAATGGAATCGCTCAGGGCGATTATTGCAAGCCTGGAGGAGGAGGATTACATGGTATCCCTGGACATCAAGGAGGCTTACCTGCATGTCCCCATTTACCATCCTCACCAGGAGTACCTCAGATTTGTGGTACAGGATTGCCATTACCAATTCCAAACACTGCCGTTTGGACTGTCCACGGCTCCGAGGGTCTTTACCAAGGTAATGGCAGAAATGATTATACTCCTTCGAGAAAGGAAGTTTTAATTATCCCGTACTTGGACGATCTCCTTATAAAGGCAAGGTCCAAGGAGCATTTGCTGGTCGGAGTAGCACTATCTCGGGAAGTGCTACAACAGCACGGATGGATTCTATACATTCCAAAGTCACAGCTGGTTCCTACCACACGCCTACTGTTCCTGGGGATGGTTCTGGACACAGAACAGAAAAAAGTGTTTCTCCCGCAGGAGAAAGCCAAGGAGCTGTCATCTCTAGTCAAAGACCTCCTGAAACCAAAACAGGTATCGGTGCATCACTGCACACGAGTCCTGGGAAAAATGGTAGCTTCTTACGAAGCAAAATTCCATTCGGCAGGTTCCATGCAAGAACCTTTCAGTGGGACCTCTTGGACAAGTGGTCGGGATCGCATCTTCAGATGCATCGGCTGATAACCCTGTCTCCAAGGACCAGGGTATCTCTACTGTGGTGGCTGCAGAGTGCTCATCTTCAAGAGGGCCGCAGATTCGGCATACAGGACTGGGTCCTGGTAACCACGGATGCCAGCCTTCGAGGCTGGGGGGCAGTCACACAGGGAAGAAATTTCCAAGGACTTTGGTCAAGTCGGGAGTCGTCCCTACACATAAATATTCTGGAACTGAGGGCCATTTACAATGCCCTAAGTCTGGCAAGGCCTCTGCTTCAAAACCAGCCGGTACTGATCCAATCAGACAACATCACGGCAGTCGCCCATGTAAACCGACAGGGCGGCACAAGAAGCAGGATGGCGATGGCAGAAGCCACAAGGATTCTCCGATGGGCGGAAAATCACGTCTTAGCACTGTCAGCAGTGTGCATTCCGGGAGTGGACAACTGGGAAGCAGACTTCCTCAGCGGACACGACCTACACCCGGGAGAGTGGGGACTTCATCCAGAAGTCTTCCAACTTTTGGTAAACCGTTGGGAAAGGCCACAGGTGGACATGATGGCGTCCCGCCTAAACAAAAAACTAGAGAGATATTGCGCCAGGTCAAGGGACCCTCAGGCGATAGCTGTGGACGCTCTAGTGACACCGTGGGTGTACCAGTCAGTTTATGTGTTCCCTCCTCTGCCTCTCATACCAAGGGTACTGAGAATAATAAGAAAACGAGGAGTAAGAACAATACTCGTGGTTCCGGATTGGCCAAGACGAGCGTGGTACCCGGAACTTCAAGAGATGATCTCAGAGGACCCATGGCCTCTGCCGCTCAGACAGGGTCTGCTACAGCAGGGACCCTGTCTGTTCCAAGACTTACCGCGGCTGCGTTTGACGGCAGGGCGGTTGAACGCCGGATCCTGAAGGAAAAGGGCATTCCGGAGGAAGTCATTCCTACGCTGATTAAAGCCAGGAAAGATGTAACTGCAAAGCATTATCACCGCATATGGCGGATGTGTGTTGCTTGGTGTGAGGCCAAAACGGCCCCAACAGAGGAATTTTAACTGGGTCGATTTCTGCATTTCCTACAAGCAGGAGTGACTATGGGCCTGAAATTAGGGTCCATTAAGGTACAGATCTCGGCTCTGTCGATTTTCTTCCAGAAGAACTAGCTTCACTACCTGAAGTTCAGACGTTTGTTAAGGGAGTGCTGCATATTCAGCCCCCTTTTGTGCCTCCAGTGGCACCTTGGGATCTCAACGTGGTGTTGAGTTTCTTAAAATCACATTGGTTTGAGCCACTTAAAACCGTGGATCTAAAATATCTCACGTGGAAAGTGGTCATGTTATTGGCCTTGGCTTCAGCCAGGCGTGTGTCAGAATTGGCGGCTTTGTCATGTAAAAGCCCTTATCTGATTTTCCATATGGATAGGGCAGAATTGAGGACTCGTCCCCAGTTTCTCCCTAAGGTGGTATCAGCTTTTCACTTGAACCAACCTATTGTGGTGCCTGCGGCTACTAGGGACTTGGAGGATTCCAAGTTGCTGGACGTAGTCAGGGCCTTGAAAATTTATGTTTCCAGGACGGCTAGAGTCAGGAAAACTGACTCGCTATTTATCCTGTATGCACCCAACAAGCTGGGTGCTCCTGCTTCTAAGCAGACTATTGCTCGCTGGATTTGTAGCACAATTCAGCTGGCGCATTCTGCGGCTGGACTGCCGCATCCTAAATCAGTAAAAGACCATTCCATAAGGAAGGTGGGCTTATCTTGGGCGGCTGCCCGAGGGGTCTCGGCTTTACAACTTTGCCGAGCTGCTACTTGGTCAGGGGCAAACACGTTTGCAAAATTCTACAAATTTGATACCCTGGCTGAGGAGGACCTTGAGTTCTCTCATTCGGTGCTGCAGAGTCATCCGCACTCTCCCGCCCGTTTGGGAGCTTTGGTATAATCCCCATGGTCCTTTCGGAGTTCCCAGCATCCACTAGGACGTCAGAGAAAATAAGATTTTACTCACCGGTAAATCTATTTCTCGTAGTCCGTAGTGGATGCTGGGCGCCCGTCCCAAGTGCGGATTGTCTGCAATACTTGTACATAGTTATTGTTAACTAAAGGGTTATTGTTGAGCCATCTGTTGAGAGGCTCAGTTGTTTTCATACTGTAAAACTGGGTATGGTATCACGAGTTATACGGTGTGATTGGTGTGGCTGGTAAGAGTCTTACCCGGGATTCAAAATCCTTCCTTATTATGTCAGCTCGTCCGGGCACAGTGTCCTAACTGAGGCTTGGAGGAGGGTCATGGTGGGAGGAGCCAGTGCACACCAGGTGACCTAAAAGCTTTCTTTAGTTGTGCCCAGTCTCCTGCGGAGCCGCTATCCCCATTTTCCTTTCGGAGTTCCCAGCATCCACTACGGACTACGAGAAATAGATTTACCGGTGAGTAAAATCTTATTTTTACACGGGTCCGAGGCATACTCGGATACTCCAGTATTGCTCGGTTAACCCGAGC
The DNA here is from genome assembly GCF_028390025.1 of Pseudophryne corroboree. NCBI lineage: Eukaryota > Metazoa > Chordata > Amphibia > Anura > Myobatrachidae > Pseudophryne > Pseudophryne corroboree. The sequence continues at coordinate 316,856,004 of NC_086452.1, forward strand.
GCGCCCGAACGTCATCATCCCGCTGTCGGATTCTCGCGAGATTCGGATTCTATATAAGGAGCCGCGCGTCGCCGCCATTTTTCACTCGTGCATTGGGAATGATAGTGAGAGGACGTGGCTAGCGTCTTCTCACTTTGTTTCAGAGCTTTCAGGGGGCTGCAAATATCTTTATTCTGGGGACCAGCAGTATTATAGGAGGAGTACAGTGCAGAGTTTTGCTGACCAGTGACCACCAGTATTATACGTTCTCTGACTGAAAAACGCTCCATATCTGTGCTCAGTGTGCTGCATATATCTGTGCTCACACTGCTTTATTGTGGGGACTGGGGACCAACAGTATTATATAGGAGGAGTACAGTGCAGAGTTTTGCTGACCAGTGACCACCAGTATTATACGTTCTCTGCCTGAAAAACGCTCCATATCTGTGCTCAGTGTGCTGCATATATCTGTGCTCACACTGCTTTATTGTGGGGACTGGGGACCAACAGTATTATATAGGAGGAGTACAGTGCAGAGTTTTGCTGACCAGTGACCACCAGTATTATACGTTCTCTGCCTGAAAAACGCTCCATATCTGTGCTCAGTGTGCTGCATATATCTGTGCTCACACTGCTTTATTGTGGGGACTGGGGACCAGCAGTATTATATAGGAGGAGTACAGTGCAGAGTTTTGCTGACCAGTGACCACCAGTATTATATGTTCTCTGCCTGAAAAACGCTCCATATCTGTGCTGCATTGTAGTATATAGTAGGAGTACAGTGCATAATTTTGCTGACCACCAGTATATAATATATAGGAGTACGATACAGAAGGCCACTGCTCTACCTACCTCTGTGTCGTCAAGTATACTATCCATCCATACCTGTGGTGCATTTCAGTTTTGCACAGTTTGCTGGCCACCAGTATATAATATATAGCAGTACGGTACAGTAGGCCACTGCTCTACCTACCTCTGTGTCGTCAAGTTTACTATCCATCCATACCTGTGGTACATTTCAGTTTTGCACAGTTTGCTGACCACCAGTATATAATATATAGCAGTACGGTGCAGTAGGCCACTGCTCTACCTACCTCTGTGTCGTCAAGTATACTATCCATCCATACCTGTGGTGCATTTCAGTTTTGCACAGTTTGCTGACCACCAGTATATAATATATAGCAGTACGGTACAGTAGGCCACTGCTCTACCTACCTCTGTGTCGTCAAGTATACTATCCATCCATACCTGTGGTGCATTTCAGTTTTGCACAGTTTGCTGACCACCAGTATATAATATATAGCAGTACGGTACAGTAGGCCACTGCTCTACCTACCTCTGTGTCGTCAAGTATACTATCCATCCATACCTGTGGTGCATTTCAGTTTTTCACAGTTTGCTGACCACCAGTATATAATATATAGCAGTACGGTACAGTAGGCCACTGCTCTACCTACCTCTGTGTCGTCAAGTATACTATCCATCCATACCTGTTGTGCATTTCAGTTTTGCACAGTTTGCTGACCACCAGTATATAATATTTAGCAGTATGGTACACTAGGCCACTGCTCTACCTACCTCTGAGTCGTCAAGTATGCTATCCATCCATACCTGTGGTGCATTTCAGTTGTGCACAGTATATATAGTAGTAGGCCATTGCTATTGATACTGGCATATAATTCCACACATTAAAAAATGGAGAACAAAATTGTGGAGGGTAAAATAGGGAAAGATCAAGATCCACTTCCACCTCGTGCTGAAGCTGCTGCCACTAGTCATGGCCGAGACGATGAAATGCCATCAACGTCGTCTGCCAAGGCCGATGCCCAATGTCATAGTACAGAGCATGTAAAATCCAAAACACAAAAGTTCTGTAAAATGACCCAAAAATCAAAATTAAGAGTGTCTGAGGAGAAGCGTAAACTTGCAAATATGCCATTTACGACACGGAGTGGCAAAGAACGGCTGAGGCCCTGGCCTATGTTCATGGCTAGTGGTTCAGCTTCACATGAGGATGGAAGCACTCATCCTCTCGCTAGAAAAATGAAAAGACTTAAGCTGGCAAAAGCACAGCAAAGAACTGTGCGTTCTTCTAAATCACAAATCCCCAAGGAGAGTCCAGTTGTGTCGGCTGCGATGCCTGACCTTCCCAACACTGGACGGGAAGAGGTGGCGCCTTCCACCATTTGCACACCCCCTGCAAGTGCTGGAAGGAGCACCCGCAGTCCAGTTCCTGATAGTCAAATTGAAGATGTCACTGTTGAAGTACACCAGGATGAGGATATGGGTGTTGCTGGCGCTGGGGAGGAAATTGACAAGGAGGATTCTGATGGTGAGGTGGTTTGTTTAAGTCAGGCACCCGGGGAGACACCTGTTGTCCGTGGGACGAATATGGCCATTGACATGCCTGGTCAAATTACAAAAAAAAAATCACCTCTTCGGTGTGGATTTTTTTTTTTTTTTTTAAATCACAAAAGTTTATTGACAAGAGGAATACAATGACAGATGAAAGCAATGGACATTCTCTAAGCACAACAAAACTAGTATACATGGAGTAAAAGATTAAGTGCGAGAGTTTGTCCTCATGTTATCTTGTTCTTTTATATTTACTTTTTTTTTTTTTTTGCTTTTGTTTATGTGTTATATTCTTTATTTTAAACAAATCCAAAAACAGTCGGTAGTTAGGAACAAAATTAGGAAACAGTATAAAATATTCCAAAGGGACAAACATTGGGATCTTTGGGAGGATTTGTAGGAGATTATCGAGAGAGTAATATGGAAAAAGAAGGAAGAGTGGAGTAAAGAATTGAGGAGGGGAGAGAGTGAAGAGAGAAAAAAAAGGAGTATAAAAAAGCAGAAACAAGTCACGAACGGGCGGAGAGCGAGTCGGGGGAAGAGTCATGTGGGGAAAAAGGGTAAGGCGAACTAGGAGAGACCTGGAAGAGTTACTTGAAATTTAGTGTACCAAGGTGTCCAGACGCCGTGGAATTTATCCACTGTGTTGTTCATCAAGGAGGAGAGATATTCCATCTTTGGCACAAACCAAACGCGGTTCATGAGTTCCGGACGGGTTGGAGGGGTGGGGAGTTTCCATGATTTAGCAATCTGGAGTTTAGCTGCACAGGCTATATGCATAGCCAGTTTGTTTTCCGGCTTGGATAGCTGACAGGCTGGGGCACACAGGAGCAACGTCTCAGGGGGTAAAAGGGGGCAGTCCGGAATAAGCGACTGGATAAGGATACGGACCATTAACCAAAAAGAGGCTATCCTCGGGCAGCTCCACCAGATGTGAAAATACGAGCCTACTTGACCACATTGGCGCCAACAGAGGTTAGAAGTGTTCGGGTATATTTGGTGTAAGCGCTCGGGAACCAGATACCATCGCGTGTAAACTTTGTAGGAGTTCTGGTTAATGGAGATGCTAATAGAACATTTAGAGATATTCAGTCGGATAGATTCCCACGCGTCAGTTTCCCAAGCAAGTTCATGTGCTGTGCGGGGTGACGCAACTGGAGACAAAATGGAGTGATACAGATTAGAAATAGTGCCTCGGTCCGTGGGACGATACATTCAAAGGCGCTCCATCGGAGTCGGTAGGGATAGGCGTTGTCCGAGTTGAGGACATAGCGAAATTTCGAATTTGAAGGTATTGATAGAAATATGACGTCGGGAGAGAGTGCTTTGTTTGAAGGTCTGCGAATGAGTATGGTACATTGTTGTGAAGTAGATGATGAAAGCGGGAGACTCCTGCTCTGGTCCAGTTGGAAGCAAATTAATGGGATCGGCCCGGTGAGAAGGAGGGGTTGTTCCAAATGGGGGTTAGGGGAGAGGGAATTGTGTGGAGTGTAAGTTTAGATTTTAGCGAATCCCACACCGATAAATTTAGGGATATTGTTGGCACTGGCTGAATGGTTTTAGGTCTGTGCGGACGGGGAAGCCATGGGAGGTGAGAAACCGAATCGACCTGAGCCAAATCACTCTCCAAGTCCACCCATCTCCTTGTGTGCTGTGGAGAGTGCCAGGCGACGAGTTGACTGAGTGCCGTGGCGTGGTAGTATCTTGACAGCGAGGGAAGGCCTAGACCACCACACGGAGAGCTCTGTTGGAGGGTCTCCCTACGCAGTCGTGGCTTCTTGTCATTCCATATGAATTTACCATATTGGGTCTGGAGGGAGGATAGAATCCGAAGAGGGACCAGGACAGGGAGAGTCTGGAAGAGGTATAATATCTTGGGGATGACGTTCATCTTAATGGCATTATTCCTGCCGATCCAAGAAATGAAATGTTTTTTCCATCCTAAGATGTTTTGAGATATTTCCTTAAATAAGGGTGGAAAGTTGGCATCATAGAGAGAATGGTAAGATTTGGTGATTTGCACCCCCAAATATTTAATGGAGGTGTGACGCCATGCATAAGGGAAGTTGGATTTCAGAAGGTTTAGGGTATTGAGAGGGATGTGTAGTGGGAGAGCCTCTGACTTGTCGTTGTTCACCCTATATCCAGAGAGGTCCCCGTAGAGAGTTAATTCTTTGAAAAGATTGGGTAGGGAAATTAACGGGTTAGTGAGGGTGAGGAGGACGTCATCCGCAAAAAGGGAAAGTTTGTAGTGTGAGTCTTTGATAGAAAAGCCCGTAATGTCCGGATTAAGACCGATGCGGCAGGCGTGAGGTTCAATTATCAGAGCGAAGATGAGAGGCGACAGGGGGCATCCCTGTCGCGTACCATTGGTGATGGCGAAGGTGTCCGAAAGAATTCCGTTTGTTAGAACAGAAGTGGAGGGGTTGTGATAGAGTGCCGAGATTGCTTGGAGAAATTTCCCGCGGACACCAAAGCTGCGGAGCGTTTGATTGAGGAAGGCCCACGAAACCCTATCGAAGGCTTTTTCCGCGTCTAATGCCAATAAAAGAGAGGGGAGCTTGACTGAGTTAGCATGATGGATCAAGTTGATGGTGCGTCTGGTATTATCTAGAGCTTGGCGTGTAGGGACAAATCCGACTTGGTCGGGGTGTATAAGGGACGGGAGAAGAGAGTTCAGGCGTAGGGCAAGAATTTTTGCAAAAAGTTTCAGGTCGGTATTGAGAAGGGATATAGGGCGATAATTAGAGACCTGCTGGTGATCCTTACCAGGCTTGGGAATAACAGTGATTAGTGCTCTAGTAGTTTCGCTGTGAAAGAGTTCCCCGTTAAGGATTTTATTAAAAGTAGACATCAAGTGGGGGACTAGATCAGATTCGAATGTTTTATAGTACGCGAAGGGTAGGCCGTCCGGTCCTGGGGCCTTAGAGGGTTTCTGAAGTTTAAGAGCAGCCGATACTTCCTCGTCGGATATAGGCTTACATAGTGCAGTGGTTGAAGGATCATTCAACTGTGGAAGAGAGCATGAGGTCAGGAAATCGGAAATTCGCATATTTGAGTCAGGTAGGGATGACGAACTGTCTGGGGAGTTATACAAGCGGGCGTAGTATTCCTTAAAGATAGAGTTGATGTCTGAGGGTTTATAATGTGTGTTGCCATTAGAGTCCTTAAGTGAGACTATAGAAGAGAGGGCTTTACGTGCTTTTAACCTGTTTGCCAAGAGGGCGTCAGCCTTGTTGCTTTTCTCATAAAATCGCTGATTCAGCCAACGAAGGGATTTATCTATCTTTTCTGTGATTAGTGCATTGAGGGCTGCCTTGGCTACCATAAGCTGTTTGTAGTTTGAGTCCGTGGGACTACTTTTATGAAGAGAGTCTAGGTTTTGGACCTGATCAGTGAGATTCTTGAGTATTGCTTTGTGTTCCCTATTGCGATGAGATGCATAACTAATTACATAGCCTCTGAGGACAGCTTTGTGGGCTTCCCAGACTAATGGGGAACATCCTGATTCAGGATTGTTAAGAGAAAAATATTCCGTGAGCAGCCCGGCTATCTTGGATTTGAAGGAGGGAATTTTAAGAAGTGTCTCGTTCAAGCGCCAAGATGGGTGGGAAGTTGGGGCATCCAACAGATCAAATGCGGACGCGATGGAGGAATGATCCGACCAGACATTGGGGATAATCGAAGAGGAAAGAATGTGGTTAGAGGCCGGGGGGCTGCTGAAGAGATAGTCTAGTCTGGAATAAGATTGATGGGGGCAGGAAAAAAAAGTATAGTCCTTGGAGGATGGGTTAAGAGCACGCCAGGTATCGAAGAGAGATGCTTCTTTAATAAGTTTGGAGAAGGTGTCGGATATATGACAGGTGCGGGGGTGCTTCTGGGGAGCGGATTTATCTAGTAGAGGGTCTAGGACTGCGTTGAAGTCCCCTCCCAGGAATACATAACCCGCTCTGTGTTTCTGGAGAGCTTTGAAAAAGGATCTCAAAAACCGTTGTTGGCCCGTGTTGGGTGCGTATAGGTTGGCTATAGTTACGTCCAGGTGTCCCAGCCTGCCAACCAGAATGATATACCTCCCATCTGTGTCAGCATGAACCGAGCTTTGGGTGAAGGGGAGTTTGTTGCTTATCAGGATAGCGACTCCGTTGTGCTTAGATTCACTTGAGGAGTACAACACAGTGGAAAATCGTCTGGAAGATAAAGTGGGGTGGCCATTACGCTTAAAATGTGTTTCTTGAAGTAGAACTATGTCTGCGCGTAGGGTGCGGATTGTACGGAACAGATGAGAGCGTTTATGGGGCGTGTTAAGGCCCCGGACATTCATAGAGGCAATGGTGAAGGGCATGGTGCTGGGAGCAGGGAGAGTTTGGGTGAGGTAATGAAAAGGGAGATCAGTAGTAGGAGACCGACTCGCTCGGGAGGAAAAGTTTAGAAAAAAAAGGGAGAGAAAGAAAAAGAGGAGAGAGGTAGAAAAAGAGGAGAGAGGAAAAACAAAACCCCCAAAAAAAGAATAGAGACGGGTAGGAAAAAGAGAGAGAACAGGTTACTCAATACAAAGGAGATTGGTACTCCTGTAGTTAGGACTTAGTGGTCCAGAGAGGCGAGGGAACCCAAGTTCCGTGTCGCCAAAAGGGAGTAAAAAAAAAGTAAATAAAATTGGGGGGTGGTGGAGATCTAAATGAGTAGAGAAATATCACATGTATGGAGGAGAACAGAGAGTATACGCACAACCCGAGGAGAGAGGGGGGTAAGGCGTCAAACAAAATGAGCACTAGAGTGTAAGAGACAAGAGGTGGAACGGTGTCCCCTCGGTGAGGGGGGGTAGAGGGAGGGAGACGAGGGGGGAGGGGAAGAGAGAAAGAGAAAAAAAAAAATTGGAGGGTGTATGGAAGGAGGAGAGAAACAATATTTACCAGAAAATACATTGAGTACTTATTGTCTGGAGATACCAGAAATTTTACGGTATACAAAGATACACACTTGTTAAAACCTGCGGGATCGACCAGCACAGGGGGCCCACAGTGCAGCTTGTGAAGTCTAGGAGGGAACCAGCGGAGAATCTGGTTAAATATGTGAGACCCCTGTGCCCGTGGACCGCACCACAAACAAAAACAGATAAAACTTGAAAACGTTGGGACTGCAGGAGAAAAGAGACCTAGTAATGCATGGTGCTATCATTATAACCGTGAGCATCTAAGAGAGACATTAAGTCCCTGAACTGAGAACAAACTAACAATGGGAGGCAAAATGGGGCGTAAGGGAGCGATAGAATCTAACCTCAATTGGAAGTAGCATAAAGGGCTAGGGGCGATTGCTAGAAACCAGAGATTGGCCACCCAGGCTACTATAAACATATGGAGTTTAGTGAGATGGAACTGCTACAAAGAGTGACCTCGAGATAATTCCAGAAAAGAACAAAAGGCATCATGGGGTAGGGATGGATGGATGGGGGGATGAGAAAGGAGGAAAAAAAAAAAAAGGGGGGGGGGGGAGAGGGGTATATGGGGAGGAGTGAACATATGCATTACGTGAACATAACATTGAAATCCTTACAGTCGTATCATTGTATAACTGTATAACAGTATAACAAGGGGTGTGATCCCCCGACAACAAACAATCAATGAAAAGTTATACAGATGTCTGAGGGGGGAAGTATGCATAGTGGTGCAGATTATTCAAGGGCTGGTGTAGTTATCGACGGATAGGAAAAAGGGCTCGTTGGAGAACATCCAACCTAACGCATCATCTAATTTTAAGTTGAGTGGTCTGCTCCAACGGGGGGGCCAGCCTCCTCTATATGCGAGAGCAGGTCCCTGCCCTCACGGGGATCTCTGATGATGACCGTCTTTCCCTGGAGGTCAACGATTAGCTTGAAGGGGAAGCCCCATCGGTATCGGATGTTCCTGTCCCGTAGTGCCTTTGTCAGATCACGGAGTTCTCTCCATTTAGCTAAGGTCAGAGGGGCCAGATCTTGGAAGAACTGTAGTTTAGAAGAATTGTAGAGTACATAAGGCTTTCCACGGGTGGAATTGAGGACCCTTTCCTTATCCTTAAACTTGAGGAAGCGGAGGACCACATCACGAGGAGGTTCGCCATCCCTAGGCTTAGGACGAAGGGCACGGTGAGCCCTCTCTAGAGGGATCTGTACAGCCCCCAGGTCCGGGATCAGGAAGGAGAAGAGGTCGTGGAGATAAGGTTCGAGGTTATCCATGCTGACGGATTCCGGGATGTTGCGAATGCGCAGATTGGATCTGCGTTCGCGGTTCTCGAGATCCTCATTTTTAGTGCGAAGCTCTGATAGTTTTGAGACAATGTGGTCCAGATCGCGCCCCGTATCGTTTAGAGCTTTCTGGAAATGGTCCTGACGGGATTCCATTTTCGAGGCTCTGGAAGCAAGGGAAGAGATGTCCGTTTTAATGGAGGCCACCGCCTTGTCCAGTATGGACTCCAAGGAGTCCTTAAAGTCCGAAATAAGGGAGCGGAGGGCTAAGATATCATCTTTAGTGGACGGAGCGGAAGGCGGAGTTATCCATAGAATCGTGCAGAGGGGAGGGGAGACCCCTAGGTTGGGTATTCTTGGTGCCCCTGGTAAAGTGTTGAGAGATATCAGCACCCCCTTGTTTAGGAGTCTTGGACGAAGATTTCTGCATGTGGATCGTACCAGTGTAGGGTATTATACTATGAAATATGATCCGTCAGGGGATACGGGGAGTCGAACGCAAAACAAAACAAAAATAATAGCAAAAAAAAAAAGGTGGGGGGGAGACACCCAGGGGGGGGGGGGGGACCGTGCTCCTCACTTTCAGGCGGTCATAGCGCCGGGGGCTGGTATGGCGGGAATGTCGGCAATGAGGATTCCACGTCCGAGGTAGGAGGGAGTCCCCTGGTCAAGGACACCTCCGCCGTTGCGGGCCAGGGGGTATGAGTCCCGAGTATTAAAGCAGGTCAGGCAGTGGGGTCTTCAATGCAGGTCAGGTGCCAGTGGGGTCCCGCCGGGCTCAAGAGCCGGTGTCACCGGGGTCAGGGCGGAGCAGGACGAGGTTTCCAGCACCCGGTGTGTGATGTCAGGAGCCACTGGTGACTCCGCAGCCCCCTGGGGGCAATCAAACCGGTATACGGAGTCTGTGCGTGCAGAGGTAGGGACCAGCAGTGATGTCCCGGCACGGGGGGGGAAGTAGAAGCTGGATCGTAATATAATGTGGTGAGGGGGTGCCACTGATCTTATAGCAGCAACCGCTCACTTATCCCTCGATGATGTTGTGGCTCCCCGTTGTTCCGCTGCGGTCCCACAGCCCCCTCCGTGCGCCTCTGATTCCCGGTCGGCTGAGGACCCCCTCCAAGATGGCCACCGGGCCCCACGCAGCACCACCAACCCCTGGCGGCCCCAGCTATCCCAGGCACCCGCAGTAGTGAGCACCGGCAGGAGAAGCTCCCCTAGCTGGCTGGTCCCCCGATGGATGGAGCTCCAGAGGGCAGGGGAGAGGTGTGTGGTTCCTCCCTGCGGCTCCGGAGCTGTGTGCCGGCCCGGGAGTTCAATCTAGGCTCCTGTCCTATCCTGTCAGTAGGCCTCCCGTCCCCACAGCACAGGGGAGCGGGAGGATAGCGGCCCTCAGTGCGTCCACCCGAGGGGCCCAGGCGGCCTGCCGCGCGGCTCTCCGTGTCCCCAGCTACCCGGAGGACGTAAGAGGCAGAGGAGGGAGGGCGTGTCCAGCGGCCCAGCGGCTTCCGCAGCTCCGGGGGACAGCGAGCGCGGCGGCTAGCAGGGAAGCTCCGATCACGGAGCGGACTCACCCACTCGACGGGGCACGACTCTCCGTCCACCGGGGGGGCCACGAGGGGTCCAAGCAGGGCGGCAGTATGCCGAGGGGGAACAGTCCACGGCAAGGCTCTTCCTTCCAGCGGCCAGTCCGGGCCGCCTCTCAACTCCAGGCCCCGGCTTCACCTCGGGGGGAAGGGCGCAATCCGCAGGAGCACTTAAAAGTGCTCCCCGACTCCGCGGGTCCCCCCAAACAACAACAGTGGGGCAGCTGTGGCCACCGAGGGGCACCTGGGGCCGACAGGCATCAGTCAGGGGGGTGTAAAAGGGCTTTTATTAGCAGTGATTGCAGGAGCTGAGGAGATGCACAGCTACTCTCCACAGCAGCCAGGCCACGCCCCTTCGGTGTGGAATTATTTTAACACAAATGCGGACAACAGGTGTCAAGCCGTGTGTTGCCTTTGTCAAGCTGTAATAAGTAGGGGTAAGGACGTTAACCACCTCGGAACATCCTCCCTTATACGTCACCTGCAGCGCATTCATCATAAGTCAGTGACAAGTTCAAAAACTTTGGATGACAGCGGAAGCAGTCCACTGACCACTAAATCCCTTCCTCTTGTAACCAAGCTCCTGCAAACCACACCACCAACTCCCTCAGTGTCAATTTCCTCCTTACACAGGAAAGCCAATAGTCCTGCAGGCCATGTCACTGTCAAGTCTGACGAGTCCTCTCCTGCCTGGGATTCTTCCGATGCATCCTTGAGTGTAACGCCTACTGCTGCTGGCGCTGCTGTTGTTGCTGCTGGGAGTTGATCGTCATCCCAGAGGGGAAGTCGGAAGACCACTTGTACTACTTCCAGTAAGCAATTGACTGTCCAACAGTCCTTTGCGAGGAAGATGAAATATCACAGCAGTCATCCTGCTGCAAAGCGGATAACTCAGGTCTTGTCAGCCTGGGTGGTGAGAAACGTGGTTCCAGTATCCACCGTTAATTCACAGGCAACTACAGACTTGATTGAGGTACTGTGTCCCCGGTACCAAATTCCATCTAGGTTCCATTTCTCTAGGCAGGCGATACCGAAAATGTACACAGACCTCAGAAAAAGAGTCACCAGTGTCCTAAAAAATGCAGTTGTACCCAATGTCCACTTAACCACGGACATGTGGACAAGTGGAGCAGGGCAGACTCAGGACCAGAGGCAGAACTCTGGGAGGCAACGGATTCATCTGCCGCCGGGCTCCTGCTCTGAAGGGGGGCACCTCTCCTCCCATTCTGTGACACCATTGAAGTAAGTTAATTGATAGCTGTCGCTGTCTTTTCAGTGGCTGACTTCCTCACTGGTACCATACAAATCACACCCTCTTTATTATACTGAATATACACATTTTACAAGTGTCACACCCAGGATTAGAAACCACAACCTATTACACTGGAAGCAGACACCTTACTGATGAAGCCGTTTGCTCCTGTATAGGAAATATTAGAATTTTAACTATATGAAGTTACTTCTCTGACAATTACACATAACTTCATATTGTTAGAATACTCATGCTTCCTCTACAGGAGCAAATAACTCCATCAGTAAAGTGTCTGCTGTTAGTGTAACAGGTCATGGGTTCTAATCCTGGGTATAACTGCTAAGAAATGTGTGATTTAAAATAAAAGACAATTAAGTGTATAAAACCAGTGTACACACACACACACACACACACACACACACACACACACACACACACACACACACACACACACACACACATATATTTATCTTAATATAGGAAATAGGAGGGCACCAATATTTATCTTGCCTCCTGGCAACTGTGTCGAACTTACACCACTGCTCAGGACTATATGACTGTGACAGCTTACTGGGTAGATGTATTGCCTCCCGCAGCAAGAACAGCAGCGGCGGCACCAGTAGCAGCATCTCGCAAACGCCAACTCGTTCCTAGGCAGGCTACGCTTTGTATCACCGCTTTCCAGAAGAGGCACAAAGCTGAAAACCTCTTACGGTAACTGATGAACATCATCGCAGAATGGCTTACCCCAATTGGACTCTCCTGGGGATTTGTGACATCGGACAACGCCAGCAATATTGTGCGTGCATTACATCTGGGCAAATTCCAGCACGTCCCATGTTTTGCACATACATTGAATTTGGTGGTGCAGAATTATTTAAAAAACGACAGGGGCGTGCAAGAGATGCTGTCGGTGCCCGAAGAATTGCGGGCCACTTTCGGCATTCAGCCACCGCGTGCCGAAGACTGGAGCACCAGCAAACACTCCTGAACCTGCCCTGCCATCATCTGAAGCAAGAGGTGGTAACGAGGTGGAATTCAACCCTCTATATGCTACAGAGGATGGAGGAGCAGCAAAAGGCCATTCAAGCCTATACATGTGCCTACGATATAGGCAAAGGAGGGGGAATGCACCTGACTCAAGCGCAGTGGAGAATGATTTCAACGTTGTGCAAGGTTCTGCAACCCTTTGAACTTGCCACACGTGAAGTCAGTTCAGACACTGCCAGCCTGAGTCAGGTCATTCCCCTCATCAGGCTTTTGCAGAAGAAGCTGGAGACATTGAAGGAGGAGCTAAAACAGAGCGATTCCGCTAGGCATGTGGGACATGTGGATGGAGCCCTTAATTCGCTTAACCAGGATTCACGGGTGGTCAATCTGTTGAAATCAGAGCACTACATTTTGGCCACCGTGCTCGATCCTAGATTTAAAACCTACGTTGGATCTCTCTTTTCGGCAGACACAAGTCTGCAGAGGTTCAAAGACCTGCTGGTGAGAAAATTGTCAAGTCAAGCGGAACGTGACCCGTCAACAGCTCCTCCTTCACATTCTCCCGCAACTGGGGGTGCGAGGAAAAGGCTAAGAATTCCGAGCCCACCCGCTGGCGGTGATGCAGGGCAGTCTGGAGCGAGCGCTGACATCTGGTCCGGACTGAAGGACCTGCCAACGATTACTGACATGTCGTCTACTGTCACTGCATATGATTCTCTCACCATTGAAAGAATGGTGGAGGATTATATGAGTGACCGCATCCAAGTAGGCACGTCAGACAGTCCGTACGTATACTGGCAGGAAAAAGAGGCAATTTGGAGGCCCTTGCAGAAACTGGCTTTATTTTACCTAAATTGCCCACCCTCCAGTGTGTACTCCGAAAGAGTGTTTAGTGCAGCCGCTCACCTTGTCAGCAATCGGCGTACGAGGTTACTTCCAGAAAATGTGGAGAAGATGATGTTTATCAAAATGAATTATAATCAATTCCTCCGTGGAGACATTCACCAGCAATTGCCTCCAGAAAGTACACAGGGACCTGAGATGGTGGATTCCAGTGGGGACGAATTAATAATCTGTGAGGAGGGGGATGTACACAGTGAAAGGGGTGAGGAATTGGACGATGAGGAGGAGGTGGACATCTTGCCTCTGTAGAGCCAGTTTGTGCAAGGAGCGATTGATTTCTTCTTTTTTGGTGGGGGCCCAAACCAACCAGTCATTTCAGTCACAGTTGTGTGGCAGACCCTGTCGCTGAAATGATGGGGTTGTTAAAGTGTGCATGTCCTGTTTATACACCTCTTTTTCTTTCATTTTTCTTTGCATCATGTGCTGTTTGGAGACTATTTTTTGAAGTGCCATCCTGCCTGACACTGCAGTGCCACTCCTAGATGGGCCAGGTGTTTGTGTCGGCCACTTGTGTCGCTTATCTTAGCCATCCAGCGACCTTGGTGCACCTCTTTTTCTCCTTCATCCACTAAGGGCCACTGGAGTGCAGATACAATGGGGAAATAGTAGGTAGTAACTGGGAGCTGGCACTTTAAATTTATAACCATGTGACTAGCTCCTCCCCTACTATGTCCCCCCTCCAACCCAGTCTTAGTTTAGTGCCCGAGGGAGCTGGTTCACTTGGGTTTTATCTGAAGAATTTTTTCTTTATTATTTTTCTTTTTCTTTCTTACACACACAGACTGGCAGCTCTGCCACTGCCAGTCTGCACCGCGGGAGCTGCCGGCGGGGTCCCATCGCAGCTGCGTGCGGCTCGGTATGGGCCCCGGCTGAGGGAGACACTGAGCTCTCCTGAGCTGGCCGGACACCGCTGCGTGCGGCGCGTGTCGGGGCCACTCCACCAGCAGAAGATTCCGGCAGCAAGGCAGCGGTGAGTATCAGTAGCCGGACACCGCTGCGTGCGGCGCGTGTCAGGGCAGCTCCGTCGGCAGAGGATTCCGACAGCAATACGTGGCCGGACACCACTGCGTGCGGCGCGTGTCGGGGCCACTCCATCGGGACAGCGGTGAGAGTGGTCAGATTCCGGACTCTGGAGACAGAGCAGTATGTGTGAGGTACAGCGGTCAGGTTCCGGACTCTGGAGACAGAGCAGTATGGGTGAGGTACATCGGTCAGATTCCGGACTCTGGAGACAGAGCAGTATGGGTGAGGTACAGCGGGTCAGATTCCGGACTCTGGAGACAGAGCAGTATGGGTGAGGTAAAGTGGTCAGATTCCGGACTCTGGAGACAGAGCAGTATGGGTGAGGTACAGTGGTCAGATGTCAGATTCTGTACTCTGGAGACAGAGCAGTATGGGTGAGGTACAGCGGTCAGATTCTGGACTCTGGAGACAGAGCAGTATGGGTGAGGTACAGCGGTCAGATTCCGGACTCTGGAGACAGAGCAGTATGGGTGAGGTACAGTGGTCAGATTCCGGACTCTGGAGACAGAGCAGTATGGGTGAGGTACAGTGGTCAGATGTCAGATACCGGACTCTGGAGACAGAGCAGTATGGGTGGAGTACAGCGGTCAGATTCCGGACTCTGGAGACAGAGCAGTATGGGTGAGGTAAAGTGGTCAGATTCCGGACTCTGGAGACAGAGCAGTATGGGTGAGGTACAGTGGTCAGATTCTGGACTCTGGAGACAGAGCAGTATGGGTGAGGTACAGCCGTCAGATTCCGGACTCTGGAGACATTGCAGTATGGGTGAGGTACAGCGGTCAGATTCCGGACTCTGGAGACAGAGCAGTATGGGTGAGGTACAGCGGTCAGATTCCGGACTCTGGAGACACTGCAGTATGGGTGAGGTACAGCGGTCAGATTCCGGACTCTGGAGACAGAGCAGTATGGGTGAGGTACAGCGGTCAGGTTCCGGACTCTGGAGACAGAGCAGTATGGGTGAGGTACAGCGGTCAGATTCCGGACTCTGGAGACAGAGCAGTATGGGTGAGGTACAACGGTCAGATTCCGGACTCTGGAGATAGAGCAGTATGGGTGAGGTACAGTGGTCCGATGTCAGATTCCGGACTCTGGAGTCAGAGTAGTATGGGTGAAGTACAGCGGTCAGATTCCGGACTCTGGAGAGAGAGCAGTATGGGTGAGGTACAGCGGTCAGATGTCAGATTCCGGACTCTGGAGAGAGAGCAGTATGGGTGAGGTACAGCGGTCAGATGTCGGATTCCGGACTCTGGAGAGAGAGCAGTATGGGTGAGGTACAGCGGTCAGATTCCGGACTCTGGAGACACTGCAGTATGGGTGAGGTACAGCGGTCAGATTCCGGACTCTGGAGACATTGCTGTATGGGTGAGGTACAGCGGTCAGATTCCGGACTCTGGAGACACTGCAGTATGGGTGAGGTACAGCGGTCAGATTCCGGACTCTGGAGTCAGAGTAGTATGGGTGAAGTACAGCGGTCAGATTCCGGACTCTGGAGACAGAGCAGTATGGCTGAGGTACAGCGGTCAGATGTCAGATTCCGGACTCTGGAGACAGAGCAGTATGGGTGAGGTACAGCGGTCAGATGTCAGATTCCGGACTCTGGAGAGAGAGCAGTATGGGTGAGGTACAGCGGTCAGATGTCGGATTCCGGACTTTGGAGAGAGAGCAGTATGGGTGAGGTACAGCGGTCAGATTCCGGACTCTGGAGACAGAGCAGTATGGGTGAGGTACAGCGGTCAGATTCCGGACTCTGGAGACAGAGCAGTATGGGTGAGGTACAGCGGTCAGATTCCGGACTCTGGAGAGAGAGCAGTATGGGTGAGGTACAGCGGTCAGATTCCGGACTCTGGAGACAGAGCAGTATGGCTGAGGTACAGCGGTCAGATGTCAGATTCCGGACTCTGGAGACAGAGCAGTATGGGTGAGGTACAGCGGTCAGATGTCAGATTCCGGACTCTGGAGAGAGAGCAGTATGGGTGAGGTACTGCGGTCAGATGTCGGATTCCGGACTCTGGAGAGAGAGCAGTATGGGTGAGGTACAGCGGTCAGATTCCGGACTCTGGAGACAGAGCAGTATGGGTGAGGTACAGCGGTCAGATTCCGGACTCTGGAGAGAGAGCAGTATGGGTGAGGTACAGCGGTCAGATTCCGGACTCTGGAGACAGAGCAGTATGTGTGAGGTACAGCGGTCAGATTCCGGACTCTGGAGACAGAGCAATATGGGATGATGTACAGAAACTGGTGTATCTATGGGGGTCATTCTGACCTGATCGCTCGCTGTAGTTCATCGCAGTGCAGCGATCAGGTTAGAAGTGCGCATCCGCTGGCGGCTGTCGTTGCCTAGCGATCGCCTCTGCCTGATTGACAGGCAGAGGCGTTCGCTGGGTGGCACAGCGGCGTTTGGTTGCTGTTTTGTGGGCA
This sequence comes from Pseudophryne corroboree, assembly GCF_028390025.1. NCBI lineage: Eukaryota > Metazoa > Chordata > Amphibia > Anura > Myobatrachidae > Pseudophryne > Pseudophryne corroboree. The sequence goes on from NC_086452.1 coordinate 316,872,724, forward strand.
TGGTCCGGTCAGCGCAGGCAACGCTGGACCGTTCGGGGGGCGGGCCGCAGCTGCTGCGTGATGTCACACGCAGCCGCTGCGACCTGGGCAGCAACACGTAGCTCCCGGCCAGCACGCAAAAGCTTCGCTGGCCTGAAGAGCAAAAGCATTGCTGCTGTGTGATGCTTTTGCACTTCTACGGGAAGGGGGGGACGTGCCTGACGTGGAGCAGACTAGCCCTGTGCTGGGCATCCCCCCCAGTGTGCCTGAATTAGGCATTATAATGGGTGCAATGCACACAGATTCCCGGGGGCCAGGGCGGCTCACACCACACACCCTGCACCTATGTTTTCATTACTTACCATGCAGAGTCACGCACAGAAATCACCGGGAAAATGGCACCGGCATTAAACTCTGGGACATCGCTAGGGTCTCCTAGTGACCCTAGTGCTGTCGGCTAGAGAGTAGTGGGTCCGGATGGAGACTGCACACAGGCCTCCTCCTCTCTTGATGCGCCCCTGGGTACAGCAGTTAGATTCCAGACTCCAGAGACAGAGCACGATGGGCTGAGGTAAGTTAACCTCAGGGGAAGTACTGTGGGAGCGGGATGTGAGGTGTGTGTAGGTGTGGATGCATGAGAGCACAATTTTTGGTGGGGACCGACCACAAGTCAGTTGCCCTGCCCTCCGTGTGAGAACTTTATACTGGTCAGAGCCACAGCTGAACAATGATGAGGGGACAGGGGGCCGCCGGGACCAGGAAGAAGCCGAGTTCACCCGCGCATACTAAGGACGCATTGGCGGCTGTCTAGTTTGCTGTACCAGGCACCCTGCAAGCCAAGTTATGGTGCAGCTGTTGTCCACACACAGATCAGCCACTTTGTGCCTCATGCCTCACTGGTACATAATGAAATGATAGCCTACATTTCTATATTCCTATTCCCATTGGATCTGCACTCTTGTGACTTTCCCTGGTGATGTTTGAGGTGGAGATGGTAGGTAAGTTAACTATACAGTATTTCATTAAAATAAAACATGTTCATGTTTGTGGTTTCATGTATTGCTCTAGTATAATAGGAGCGTGACAGTAGCTGTGACATAACATCAGAAAGGCCGGGAAACTCTACACTGCTGAGTCACTCATACTGTAGATCCTATAAGAGACTGTAACGCAGAATCAGTGCACTGGAGGTATACATAAAGCACATATGGATATAGCGCGCAGTGGCGCACACAGGGGGGGGGGTTCCGAGTACCTGGAAACCCCCCCTGATAACCCCAAAAAATGTTTTGAGACGGAGACACAGCTGTCTCCGTCTCAACAAAAGCAAAAATCGCGATCGCGGACGGAGCTGCAGCAAGAGCAGAGAGCTATGCAGCTCTCTGCTTAGAGAATGTCCCGGGTGCCGGGGGAGCTGCTGGCTGCGCATGCTCAGCCACAGCAGCTCCCTCCCACTCACTCTGCCTCACGCTGCCGTGGCCGCCCCTCTGTAAGTAAGTTTGAAATCATTGTTTAAGTGTGTTTTTGTATGATATGAATGCATGTATGTATCATGCTTGCCTACCTGACCCTCTCCATGAGGGAGAAAATGCTATGTTCCTGGACTTTCCTGGTAATGTATGATTGCCATCACCTGTGGTGAAACACCTTTCTTATCAATTAACTAGCTCACCACAGGTGATGACAATCATACATTACCAGGAAAGTCCAGGAACAGAGCATTTTCTCCCTCATGGAGAGGGTCAGGTAGGCAAGTATGGTATGTATGTATGTGTGTATGTATGTGTGTTTACATGTGTGAGTTTGTGAAAAAAAAAAAAAATATATATATATATATAAAACCGGTAATCCTCCTTAGGTCCTGTGATAAGACCTCTATTGAAGAAAAATAGGCGGCACTCCAGGGACTTAAATAAAGTCAAACTGTATTCAAAAAATACATTTCATGATGCAAAAAACAACGTTTCAAGGCTCTTTGGCCTTTTCATCTGGTTATGCATTATAGGTGAGATCAATAAACAAAATACCTCTGTTTTTTTTTTTTCACCTCACCTATAATGCATAACCTGATGGAAAGGCTGTAGAACCTTGAAACGTTGTTTTTTGATCCATGAAATATTTTTTTCTTAATACAGTTTGACTTTATTTAAGTCCTTGGAGTGCCACCTATTTTTCTTCCAATAGAGGTCCTATCACAGGACCCAAGGAGGATTACCAGATATATTAATTTCAGGAGGCCACCCTGGCATCTTTGCTTTTTATCATCCAGAGTGCCAGACGCCCACACAAATATATATATATATATATATCTCTATCTATCTATCTATCTGCAAATGATGAATGGCACGTCAGAATCAGATAAAATGTACGGAAGCAGGATGGCACTCATAGAGACTAGTAAACCATAGAAAATCAGCACAGAACGCTGTAGCTGTACGTCAACGTTTCAGAGTTAGACTCTTTTAAAGGAGTCTAACTGTGAAACGTTGACAAACAGCTTCAGCGTCCTGTGCTGATTTTCTATGGTTTACCAGTCTCAATGAGTGCCGTCCTGCCTCCGTACATATATATGTATGTTTGTGTGTGTGTATATATCTATATATATATATTTATTACACATACCTGCGCATATACATACACACCCACCCACCCACCCACGGAAACCCCCCTCGCTAAATCCTGCGTTTGCCACTGTAGCGGGGTGCATTTAGCATCCCGATGGGTATCCGGTTGACAGATAGACAGTCAATAGATAGACACCATATGTTAACAGACATTAGGTCGACAGGGTCAAAAGATCGACATGAAAATGGTCTACATAAAAAAGATAGACACCATGTTTTTGGACTATTTTATACCTTCTCTATCCATGTCGGCATAGAGTTGGTTATAAACCTTGTGGAGACGGGATGCCTTTCTACAGTTGGGGGTCCCAGATGACAAAACTATCCACACAAACCACAAAAATGCAAAAAACATGGTGTCTACCTTCTTTTGTCAACAATTTTCATGTCGACCTTTTGACCCTATCGACCTTTTGTACTATCTACCCTTTTTTCATGTCGACCTTTGACCCTGTCGGCCTTTTGTACTGTCTACTAGACACTGTCTATCTATCATCCCACACCCATCCCGATGGACGAGAAGCCCGGCGGTCAGATGGCGCCACCTCTGGAGGGTTAGGGTAGGAAAGTTTGGGGGGGGGGGGGGGGGGGGGGAGTAAAAATACTTACCCCCTCTGACGTCGGGATACCCCCTCTGTCATGTGACTGCCGGCATCCTGACGACCAGGATAACATACCAAAACCCAATATAGCTAATGGCAGAATATTCATATTTCATTCTCTATTCTACCCCAACACTTTTATGTGTATCCACAAAACTCTGGAATATTTACTTGAAGAATGACGGTTTGGAAGAAAATAACGAATTCCTTAAAATATTACTGAAGACGCCGAAGAATGCGGTACTGGGAAGGAACAGCGAGGCCACGGTGGAAATCATGGATCCAAGAGGAGGTGAGGATGGATTTGGAGGGAGGTAAAAGGTTTTGATCTGAATCAATTAACAGAAAACGTTGTTTAATAAATGTGCGCTAGTCCATCTTATCAGCCAATCAGAAGAACTCTGAGCTGCCATTGCTTGATGCTTGGAGAAACCCGGGCTCCATCTTTGGTTAGGCCTGTGGAACAATTAATTTCCTGCTTTTACGTTGTTTTTTTTCTCATTAGATCAGTGATGATTATGAATATTATTATAGTTTATAATGCTGGTAGTGGTTGAATTCAGGAAACGTCTCTCCTCCACCTGGATATGAGACAGGTCATTACCAAAAGTACAACATTGCAGGATAACGCGGTGAAAATGCTTTTTCCTCCTGTCATCCGCCTAAAACCAGTAAAGTTGTTCTACCCTGAGCATTGCCAAACAGCCAATCATAAGTGGCTCACCAGCGCAGGTGTCTGTCGCAGTCATCACCTGGTATTCGCACCTGCCGTGTCCACCAGCAAATAATGCGGCTTACCAAGATGTATACGATTCTATCTCCCAGTCCACGTCGTTCGCAATTGCGCAAACATGACCTTACTGTACTTGGGTTGGCCCCTCCCCATTCCAGCCTTCCAGGCACTGGCAGGCAAAACTCGCAAACTCACACAAATATGGTTGTGCACAGTGGAAAATCACTGAAGACACAGCATACACATTGGCGCAGTATTAAACCAACATCAGCCCCTTATACCACGATTCTCCTTCTCCGCATAAATGTACAAGTAAATCAATTGATGAACAGTATAAGGGGTTTAACCATGAAGCAGTGAAAAGAGTGGAGAAGTTGTCCTTGGCAACCAATCAGCTGCCACGTGTCATTTTATAGAATGCATTTTATAAATGTTACCACAACACTGATTGGTTGCCATGTGCCAACTTCTCCACTGGCTCACTTCTCCACTCTTTTCACTGCTTCATGAATAGACCTAAAGATCTGGATGCACGAAGCTACTGTATAAATGTATTTCATCCCAAAAAGTCTCTTCCTGAGCGTCTTTAGAGATTATCAGTTACTTATATTTACAGAACGTCCTACAGATTAATGACCAAGAGCACCTCATACTGTAGTTATAGACCAGAACGGGATCCATTATTCTGACCCCTTAAGACACGGCCCTCCTATCCAGGGTTGGGGGGGCTCAGGGGAAACCCCCGCTGGGCACCACTGCCTGGGACCACACCCTCCACCTATGGGGATCAGGTTCCAGACTGTGCATTTGAATGGTAAAGTATACATATGTTACCTTATACTGCACAGGACTATGGGCCCTCATTCCGAGTTGTTCGCTCGGTAAAAATCTTCGCATCGCAGCGATTTTCCGCTTAATGCGCATGTGCAATGTTCGCACTGCGACTGCGCCAAGTAAATTTGCTATGCACTTAGTAATTTTACTCACGGCTTTTTCATCGTTCTGGCGATCGTAATGTGATTGACAGGAAATGGGTGTTGCTGGGCGGAAACAGGCCGTTTTATGGGCGTGTGGGGAAAAACGCTACCGTTTCCGGAAAAAACGCAGGAGTGGCCGGAGAAACGGAGGAGTGTCTGGGCGAACGCTGGGTGTGTTTGTGACGTCAAACAAGGAACGACAAGCACTGAAATGATCGCAGATGCCGAGTAAGTCTGAAGCTACTCAGAAACTGCTACGAGGTGTGTAATCGCAATATTGCGAATACATCGTTCGCAATTTTAAGATGCTAAGATTCACTCCCAGTAGGCGGCGGCTTAGCATGAGCAAATCTGCTAAAATCCGCTTGCGAGCGAACAACTCGGAATGACCTCCATGGTGTATTCTCTACAGTGTATTATTGTTATTAACCTGGTACATTATCATAATGTACCTGCATTAGTCGTATTTACTATATATATTTATCAAGAGGTCCAGACCATGCACTCTCTAATGGATAGCCTAGCATCTATGGCAGCTGACCACACCCCCTCTGGAGACTGGCCACACCCCTAAACACAGGCCCCTACCACTACATTACCCTGGTGGGCCCTTTATGCCCCAGACCGACACTGCTCCTGTCCCTACGAATATCACAGGCAATATGTCAGAAGAAGGTGTATTTGTCTATGTATTAATTTAGCCTCGAATGTGTACATTTTACTGTAACTCTTTGATGTCTGTAATAAAAATGAAAGAGAGAAAAAAATTAAAAGCAGAAAAAGCCCCCACATTTATTTGTTACCTGACGTGAGTCCTATTTCCTGCGCCGTTCTGTCGCCCCTCCTCAGGGTACATCGCACCCTAACTCATCCCAGGCCTGTTGTTTCCTTTGTAAGTGACGTGCTGAATGGTCTACATTTTACGTGTTTGGGTTTAAAGGGATTAAAATCACCTGCTGCTTTTGATATGCTAAACACGATATAATTCAAACCATAGCGTAAGTGTAAACAGAGGCGCCCTGCGGAAAGGAGCTGAGATACAGATATCCTGTGCCGGAATCAATGATAAGCCATAGTCTTGTTCAAGAGTGACACCCAGTGGACATGCAGTATAACTATGTGTCCTATGTTGGTCCTGTTCGAAACTATAAATCTAATAATATGTATTATAGTAGGAAGCTCATTGCTTTTGTCATTAGTTTAAGGAAACAGTAGGATATAGTGGCCTTCACTGGTACATAAGAACACAGTGGGGCAGAAGTATTAACCTGGAGAAGTTATATAATAAGTGGAAGGTGATAATGTACCAGCCAATCAGATCCTGACTTTCAATTTACATATTGGAGCTGATTGGCTGGTGCGTTATTACCGTGCAATTATCACTTCTTTATCACTTCTCCAGGTTTAATACACTTGCCCCAATGTATTGCATATGCTGTCGCTTGCTATTTTATACAGGCTGAGCTTCTTACCAAACTGAAAGACGCAGGAGACTGGAAAGCTAAATTCTGGCTGCAGAACCTCAGTATTTACCATATCTAGGGCAGTAACAAACTGATAAATAGGAATGGAACCAGCAACCACTAAAGAATATATATGTATATGATCCACTTTGTGGGTCTGGTTAATCATTATGCTGTTTTGTATACATTATAGTTTCCTTGTAATCCAGGTCTACGTAGAGAAACTCACTTTATAGCCCTCTGTGTAAAAAACACGGAGAAACATGTCTAATCTGTATATGATTGTCTATTTGGAGAATGATGTGTGGATTTCCTAATCTATAATTACTGCCATCCTGCAGTGGGCCCCTTGATCTGATTTTGCAAGCCCTCTAATCCACAATCTGATGCCTTGTGTCCTAATACTTGACTGTGCTATTAGGATGCTCTCTCTATTGTGCCATTATCTCTAGAATACTTTCTGTATCGTATATCAGTCACTAGAATGTGTTCTGTATTGTATAAGTGTCACTAGAATGCTCTCTGTATCGTATACCAGTCACTAGAATGTGTTTTGTATTGTATACCAGCCACTGGAATGCTCCGTGTATTGTATATCAGTCACAAGAATGTGTTCTGTATTCTATGTGTCACTAGAATGCTTCTTGTATTGTATACCAGTCACTAGAATGTGTTCTGTATTGTGTGTAACTAGAATGCCCTCTGCATCGTATACCAGTCACTAGAATGTGTTCTGTATTGTCTAAGTGTCACTAGAATGCCCTCTGCATCATATACCAGTCACTAGAATGTGTTCTGTATTGTATAAGTGCCACTAGAATGCCCTCTGCATCGTATACCAGTCACTAGAATGTGTTCTGTATTGTATAAGTGTCACTAGAATGCTCTCTGTACACATACCTCCGAACATCGGCACCTTGTAAAAAAAAAGGACACAAAGGGGCGTGGCCTATAGAAAGGGGGCGTGGCTTTGTGGGCATCGCCGCGCTCAATGTCAGGATTTTGACTGTTTGGATTCCAGCGTCAGTATTTCGATAGCCGGGATCCTGACTGTCGGGAAATCCTACTTCATCCAAACAGAGTATCCAGTGAGTGCCAGGAGCCTCCCAATTGCATTGTATTGTATAAGGGTCAGTAGGATGCTCTCTGTATGATGTAGAGGTCACTAGAGTGCTCCATGCATTGCACATAGGTCAGTGGAATTCTTTTTGATACTGAGGTCACTAGAGGGCTCCCTGAATTGTATATAGATCAGTAGGAAGCTCTAAGTTTGATGTAGAGGCCAATAGAATGCTCCGTGCATTGTATATATGTCAGTAGGATGCTCTCTATGTAGCACATAGTAAGTATGTCAGTAGGATGCTCTCTATGTAGTAGAGAGGTCCCTAGAGTGCTCCCTGTATTGTAGTACAGAGGTCCCTAGAGTGCTCCCTATATTGTATATGGATCAGTAGGATATTCTGGACAGTGAATACTAATAAGATGTGGCTGCACTATATTTGATTATCTAAAAAATTAAATTTCAATATATTACATATCACATTAGATAAATTACGCTCTGATCTCTCTGACCATTACCATATTTTCATATTTTGCTGCTGTCTGTTTTGCGCGCAAGGGTCTCCCTAATATTCATTGTCCATGGTTGACATGTCAGCATGAATCATGGTCACTGCTGAAAGACACCAGTCACTGTGGACAACTGGATAGGTGTGTTCTGGGGGAACCTGACACTCGAGGCTGGGACACAGAGCTAAAAAGGGGTATTTTGTGGGAAATATAGAAATTGTCAGGTCCCTATGCACTAACACTAATTGTAGGCCGAAGCCTGGGCTCGAGTTGCCCCAGAATGACACAAAGCCTGTAATTTGATGCATGAAACAATAACATTTGTATTTTTCCCAAGGTCAATGCAGAGCCCGAAATGTGAACACAAGAGAGGTGTCCTTACACGCAGGACACGTCGGCAGCCCCGCAAGGCAGCACCTCAGCAATGACAGGGAGAAATCTTCCTACGACGCTGGAATTTCATCTCCAAAGATCACCCAGATCCTCCTGCCCAACACGCGTGCATCCGAGCATTCCAGAAGCCATCTTTATCATTCCGGCCCGGACTCCGGCAGCGAGCTACCCTCACGTCGCCCAGGGCAACAGCTACATCTCCCTGGAAGCAGCGTTCTCGTACGTTCATTTAACTTTCTTAAAAGAAAAAAAGGAAGAAAAAAAAAAGCATTAATAACTCTAGGAATAAATGAGAAGGTATAACTTATTCCTAATTGATAGTGTTCTTCCCAGCAAATGAAAAACTTATATGGATTATTGCACAAATCTAATTATCTAATTACGCTGCTTCAGGTTTGGTAAGTGGTTAAAATAAATTGAGCTCGCAGTTGACATTCTGTCTTAAGAGTGCTTGGGCCTCGGTTGGCTATTTAATTAGAGCAGCCTGATGAAGATGACACGAGTTCTGTGATGAGATTAAGACCCTTATTGAGGGGAGTGGTAAAAAGCATATTTAGGTCTCCTATAATTCAATATTAAAGATGATGAAGCTTTTAGAGATAATTTCTTTCTGCATTTAGCTAGTTGCCAACGTCTGTTTTTTCTTTCTTTTTTTCAAATATATATTTTGCAACAACTCAAACGATGGCTGAAACAGAAGCTCGCAAACTCCATGTACGAGGCATTTACCTATGTGTGCATGTTACATTGTATATTCCTCTACAGCAGCTCTATAATGCAAAGATGCCACCGCACACTTGCGTTTCTACCTCTGCGTTTTGGATTTGCACACATCGTAGAGCTGCATTATCACCTAGGGGGTCATTCCGAGTTGATCGCTCGCTGACGATTTTCGCAGCACAGCGATCAGGTGAAAAAATGGCATTTATGCGCATGCGTATGCCCCGCAATGCGCACACGCGACATACGGGTTCAAAGCTCTTTGTGGTTGTGCTCAGGTTCTAGCTAAGTTTTTCTTCGCACTGGCGGCCGCAAAAAGATTGACAGGAAGGGGGCGTTTCTGGGTGTCAACTGACCGTTTTCAGGGAGTGTTTGCAAAAACGCAGGCGTGTCTGCAAAAACGCAGGCGTGGCTGGGCGTTCGCTGGGCGGGTGTGTGACGTCAAATCCGGACACAAATAGGCTGAAGTGATCGCAAACGCTGAGTAGGTTCAGAGCTACTCTGAAACCGCACAAACTGTTTTTGCAGAGCTCGGCTGCACATGCGTTCGCACTTCTGCTAAGCTAAAATACCCTCCCCAGTGGGCGGCGGCATAGCGTTTGCACGGCTGCTTTAACTAGCTAGCGAGCAATCAACTCGGAATGACCCCCCTAATATCCACGTTGTCACCTCTTATCAGCCTCTAAAGGTGCAAGATATGTGCAACTGTAAATATGGATGCAAGTGGGGCCAAGGTGCAATAGTGCGGTCACCAACAGGCTACGTCATGCAAATGCATTTATGTATATCTCTAAATCAGCTACCGATCGTTTATTTAAAAATCGCGATACTGTATAAAAAAAAAAAAAACAGTATGTGTGTGCATGGGAGTCATTTAATAGAGTCCGAGACGTCAGAAGCAGTGCGATTGCTGCAGATTTAACGAAAAAGAGAAAGTTGGATCTTGCCGTTTAAATTATTGGCGCTTTAAATCGTCAGCCCAGATCGCTGGAATCGCACTGCTTCTGTAAATTCATACCCTATTACATAGCCCCCTATACAGGTATGTGGCAGGCTATAAAGATCTGCATGGAAATCTCCATATCCCTGCACTATTATGATTATATTGTATATAAGAATCAATAGGTTAGTACAGGGGTTCTCAAACTCGGTCCTCAGGACCCCACACAGTGCATGTTTTGCAGGTAACCCAGCAGGTGCACAGGTGAATTAATTACTCACTGACACTTTTTAAAAGGTCCACAGGTGGAGCTAATTATTTCACTTGTGATTTTGTGAGGAGACCTGCAAAACATGCACTGTGTGGGGTCCTGAGGACCGAGTTTGAGAACCTGTGGGTTAGTATATTAGAAGTGACACGGAAAAGTAAAATCCAACAGTTTTTGTGCCCACATCTGACATATTTGCAGAAAATAAATGTGTTTGCAGCTTTAGAAATCATTCAGAGAGCCCCATAAAATGTTCCTACTGTAAATGCACTGAAATGCAGTATGTTAATTATACAGCCCCTGTTGCTGACACAGTAGAGTCAGCCCATGAACCGATATATCTAAGGATGCATTCTCAGACATGACGCAGAATATTGTCTGCTTCTGCAAAAAAATATCCCCCATTGTGTCTAACCTGTTGTGTATTGTTGTTGTAGTATCACGGGATCATCCCAATGAGCGGACCTCAACCGACCAATAGGAGAGGAGATGTCTGGCTGGTTGGCGCTGGGCCAAGTCTTTCTCAAGATCCTGAGGAGCGCCCCCTGCAGGACTCTGCTCCACTGGACTCTGTGCACAAGTCAAGTAATGAGACACAGCAGATACGGGTACAGCAAATGCTCAAATCGTAATCGTGCGGCGTAATCATGGTAAACAACTTTGACTAAATGCAGAATTTTAGCATATACAATCTCTGAATAACTGAAAAGAAAAGGCCAACACTTTGTTTGATGGGGAATTTCAGTGACGTTGATTAATTATGTTGATTGCTGCACAGTGACGATAAAAGGGAAGATTTTTCAAAGCTTGGAGAGAGGGGTCTATTTACTAAGCCTTGGACGGAGATAAAGTCTCAGCCAATCAGCTCCTAACTGTCATTTTTCAAACACGGCCTGTGACATGGCAGTTAGGAGCTGATTGGTTAGTACTTTATCTCCGTCCACTTTCTCTCTCCAAGGGTTAGTAAATAGACCTCCATGTACCAGACAACCAGCACCTAACTGCCATGTTACAGGCTGTGTTGGAAAAATTATGGTTAGGAGCTGGTTAGCTGGTACTTTATCCCTCTCCAAACTTTGATAAATCTCCCCCAAAAGGAGAGTAGCCTATTTCTCTGACTCACGTCTGCGTTCCTATTTACATTTACTGGATACCTCTGGTTAGTCTTATAGACATTGGGGCAAATTTACTAAGATGGGAGTTCTATTTAAGATGGGATATTACCCATAGCAACCAATCAGATTACAGGTATTATCTTCTAGAAGGTGCTAGATAAATGAGAAGTAGAATCTGATTGGTTGCTATGGGCAACATCCCATCTTAAATAGAACTCCCATCTTAGTAAATTTACCCCCTTGATACTATTATTCTCTGGAATCCATCTAATACCACTTAGGAAACTATTTCTCCTAAGGTAGTGTAACCCCAGCTGGAGCCCATGGGGCTGGTACGTGCAGCTGTTATTCCCGGGGTTCCTCCCTGGGGTGACAACTGGGTTTTGTGGGTGGAATTATGGTTTATGATTATTGGTCTTCTCACTCACGTCACACCCCCTCCGCAGACACCTAAGCTTAGCTGACATGAATTAGAGAAGCGTCAGGGCCACAGGAAGATAGCTGTTTTGAGCAAGCCTCAGTGCTACAGCTAGGGGGAGGGCCAGGCAGTGCCATAACTAGGGGTGAGCGACCAATTCTGCCAGGATACAAGGCAGAGGAGGCACCTGTATTTGGCTTGCAGGGTACCTGGAACACTCCTTGCAGGCTGGAGAGCCTACCAGTGCATCCTTAGGGCATGGCCAGTGCTCGTGGTCCTACCTCCGTCTTCTGTGACGTCTTGGTGTCACGTGCTGGGGCAGCAGGGCTGTACCAGGGCGCATTACTGCTATAGGAGAAATGTTCCCTAGGTGGTAGTGCAGCTTTAAATAAGAAGAACTAATAAGAAGAACTAAGGGGTCTACTCATGAAGCAGTGAAAAGTGTGGAAAAGTGAGCCAGTGGGGAAGTTGCCCGGGGCAACCAGTCAGTGTTGTGATAATATTTATAAAGTGCATTCTATAAAATCATACGTAGCAGCTAATTGGTTGCCATGGACAACTTCTCCACTGGCTCACTTCTCCACACTTTTTAGCTGGGTGTTATGGTTCATTCGCCACGGAAACCACCCCTTCCCATTTACCTGGGCTTGGGACCGGCTATGAAGGTCACATAGGCTGGATTGGTGGGAGATCTTGCTTTGTGTGGAGCACAGGCTGTCTATGGCGCACAGCCTGGAGCTGATGATGGAGCTTGTGGTGTATGGTGCAGAGCCTGGAGCTGATAGCAAGATAGCAGGAGACGTTGTTCTGGCAATGACTTCTCTTCCATAGCTGGTTTAAAGTCAGGTGATATAGGCCAAGGTGACGTCATCCATATTCTGACAGCTTGGATGGACATGATGTTTAAGCCATATTTGTGTTCTCCTGTCCACCCTCAGCTCTGAGATCATTAAAGACCTCTGTGAAATATTCAAGGTCGGCATTGATGCGCAGCATCTTTGAGCTCATCTGGTTAATCACAGAGAGGCAACGGCTCCAGAAGGCCTCCTTTGAGCTTTCGACCAGGAAAGGCCTCAGTGGGTAGGTGGTCTCACTGCCCATGTATGTGAAAGCCAGGTACAGGCATGTTGACATATGTGCCTGTAGTTCTTGCTCGTTGTCCAGCTCTGATGAAATGACTTCTCGGCAGAGCATGTATAGAAAGACGACATTGCCTGGGGTAAGAAAGCCTACTGGCTGTTCCCATCCAGTGAGAAGCTTGTCTATATATGTCATCCATGAAATGATGTTTGTTGGTGACAGATTCTTCATCTTGTCACATCTCCGGCATATGAACTCCCCAAGATTGCTCAGGAGCTCGCTGGTGGTTGCCCGCACCATCTGGCATTTTGGAGACGCAGATCTCTTCCCAAAAGTATTATCTGTGGCCTGGGTGAAGTTTGTTAAGTCAACGCACGACAGGGAACTCTTTAGGCTGTCACTGACGAGGTGGGTGACATCGGTTTGGCCAGCTTTGGGTTGTCTCCGTTTGGTCATAAGGCGTCTAAAGCACCAGAGGAGCGATCGTCTCTCACCAGATCTTCCGGTCACGCTGTCCAGGACAGCAGGGCGATGGGCCCCAGTTGATGACTCTTCATCCGGTAGGCTTGCCTTGCGGCAGCACGAGAATGGGAAACCGTTCCACATTCTTATTCAAGATCTTCTTCTCTATCTGCGAAACCTGCAAACAAAATATCTGCAAGAATCAAGTTTTGGATTCAGACTGCGGTGGCTCTGACTGCGGAAAGCAATCAGATAGATACGGTCTGTCTCCTTCACTGTCCCATTAAGGGTTGAGCAGCAGCTGGGCCAGCAGGTTGTATTTATAGGCTTCCCTGCTTACAGTGGCATTGTGACACGTTTGTGACACACGTGGCTGTTATGATGCGTTATGCAAATGAGCTGCTGGTCACATGGAGGCAATTCAACAAGTGTTGAAAACTGGTGACATATAGAAAGTGTTATCACCTTATTACAGCCCTGTAAGGAAAGGAGTATGTGTAAAATAAACTATAGAGAAGTAGATAGGATATTGGAATAATCTGAACGCTAATTGGTTGAAAATAAACAAATGCATAAACAATGTTTCCTTCAGTAACGGCTCCATTCAGCTCCTCCTACTCTTCCTTTGTGTCAAGAAAAATGATTTGTTGTTTATAAAATAATATAACGGCAGATGCGTTCCGGTCTGCGGACGGAACGCTGCGACAATAGCGGGTCACTGGCTGTGTCCAGAGGTGTAGCTAGGTGCCATGGTGCCCGGAGCATGGATATGTTTCGGTGCCCCCCACCCCTGTACTTAATTGGAGGCATGGCCAACATGTGGGGGCATGTTACACTTGAAAAGAAAACAAAAGACAAAAATCCTAAATTGGTGTCCAACATCATGCTCCTGCTCTCCCAGTATAATGTCAAATGGCGCTGCATGTCCGCGTAAAACAATCAATATATAATGCAAGTGTGCCGCACTCCTGGCGACTAAACAGACAACTTTAAAACGGCATAGGTGCGGCAACGTTTCAGTGCCCTTT